>NC_090244.1:7540978-7770978 GCF_024489055.1 Chanodichthys erythropterus
CTGATCGAATTTTGAAGGCAGCATAGGACCTGTCCCAAATGGCACACTTCATTTGCACTTTCGGTCTTGTGGACCGCTGTGTGTCCGTTAAGTCCACAAGACCGTAGGGTGTCCCATTCATCATTTATGCTTAAAGAAGGGTGCTCGTGAGCGCCCCCTTTGCGGCTGCTATGCGCCCTCGATTTTGGGTGCCATTTGGGACAGGGCCATAGATGTGTCCTTTGCTACCTTTGATGTCCAACAATCCTGTGCTTTCCATTCTGTGACAGTTGAGCTAAAAAATAAAGATGACATCTAAAAGTTGTCGTTGGTGGTCATTTTTCACCATTGTTTTCCAATTTTGATGTAATTTCTAGCAATAAGTTTTTTTTGTAGTAATTAAATATTCTCTTAGTTATCTCCGAAGCTCGCGCTATTTTGCTGTAGATTATTAAACTGTTACACTGCCTGCAAAGTCATTGCCTGATAGGGCACTGAGACAACAAGTCAGCTGCCTAAGTTTTTGATTGCAGCTAGTTGAGAAAGAAAACCCATGTGTAACAGTATAATGGATACATGTGTCAGGTCTTAAAGTGATATCAGCCTAATATGCCTGCTGCCAAATTAATAATTTCTATATGTCAAAAAAATCTATGGGGAATTTTGAGCTGAAACTTCACAGACACATTCAGGGGACATCTTAGACTTATATTACATCTTTTGAAAAGATGTTCTACGGCACCTTTAATATACAAGACTGAAACTTGTACTGCAGAATGTCTAATGCCTCCTACAAGACCGGAATTAAAGTTGAGTTAAGTTAATCAAGGATCAAGATCTCTAACAAACAGGATCAGGTTGCCATTTGGGTGATAGACCAATAATCTGTATGGGATTGGTTTAGTTGTGTAAATACACTTAATGTAATAACTGTAATGGCCATGTGACATATCTAAGCACATATCTTTGCACACAATTGTACATAAACAACATAGGCATGAAACAGGATTTGAATTTTACATAAGATTAAATAATTAAATGGGAAAGCATTATATAAACTACAGTGGTTATTCAGCTGGTTTTTCCAGTTATCTTACATTTTACTCTATCAGAAATATCTTAGAAATTTGAATATTGACTGTCAGTGGAAGCCTATGAAGTGGTCTATCGAATATGGAGTGACTCAGTGACACAGCAGAAGAAATGAGGCATGGGATCTTATTTATAAATCACATATTTGATCAAATTAAATCCAAAAGTCAATGAATTTGTTATGCATTTTTATATGTATGCCAAAGTCAAGTCAAGTCAAATTTATTTATATAGCGCTTTTACAATTGGTAATTGTTTCAAAGCAGCTTTACATATTAGAAGCACAGAAAAAAAGGGAAGTGGTTAAAACTGTACAAACAAGCGTGGTAATATGTAACATATACAAGATGGTGCTACATTAAGCCAATGTTGGCTGACTTCCAGGGGTGGAAAAAACCCCCTAGGAGAAAAACCCAGCGTGCTAGCACTAGGAAAAAAGTCCTAGGAGGGAAAAAACCCCTTGGAAGATATATATATGTAAATGTATATGGAGATCAAAATCTGAATTGTACATTTTTATTATAGAGATTAAAAATCGATTATATATAAATATATGTATATTGTGTTATAGGGTCAAGCACTGTTGTTGATGTACAGTTTTATAGTATGTATGCTGGTGCATGCTGACTTAATTTACAGTTAGTTCTGGTCCTCAAATGTGATTGGCTGACCAGCATTTCAAGAGTCCAACAGTACTGGGACATTTCACTCTTTTGAATCATTTCTCTTGTCTGTGTTTGTGGCATTCCAGACAGGCTGATCCTGCTTTCACTTTGTTTGAAACTATTTTTATGTGTAGAGTGAAATATAGACAAAATAACTGCCAATATTATGTCTTCCTGCAAACAGGGTCTCTTAAATGCAAATACCTTGATAAATAGTAGAACTTAGCAACAGTAGACAGGTAGATATTTATTGATGCGTCTTCACTGCCAGAACCCACATCCTTGTTTAGTTTGAGATGGCACCAAGTTTTGCATAACTATTCTCAAATACATAGGACATTACATGTCCATTATTTGATTAAAAGATAGAATCTTGTGATAATGCTGGGTTCCACCTTCTGATCACAAATTACATTCTTCCAATGAGATCTAAAATACACTATAAAAGAGCAAGCACTGAAAGACAGCTCACATTAGCTGTTGAAGATGCTTCTTGACTCCATGGGGACTGTGAGGATGTCCCAGATGTGGATGCTGAGATGGGTCGTCCTACTGGTGGGGCTGCAGTCCATACAAGCAGGTTAGAAGACTAAACAATTAAAATAGTTTTGTTCTCATTTCACAATGCACAATAATATTGTAAATATGTATCTGTTTTTTTTTTAATGTTTATATAGGAAATTATATGGATGGTATGAGCAATTCTATGGACTTAATGACAACAGCAGCTGGTAAATATTTAATTTTGATGTGTGTTATGTATTATATGTATTAATTAGGGAAGTCAATTTAATGCCTTTTTATTAATTGTAGTGCTGGGAAATGTAGCACATTCATTTCTTGAATATGTTTTTATTAGAATAATCACAATAATAATAGAAGTTAAAAAGATACCAATACATAAATATATTAATATATAATATTATAACTATATAATATATAATAATAATAACTAATAAATATCTGAATATGTTTTTTAAATAAATGTCTGACTGGACCTACACATTGTCTTATACAATAAATGCCCTCACAGTGATGGTAATAAGAGCAAAAAATGTAAAAACGTGATTCAACCATTCCTCTTTTTTCTTCTTTTTTTTTAGTGTTCCCTCCCACCATAAAAACTGTGATGGTAACTGGAGGTATTAAGTCTTCCATTGTTTTGTTTTTTTGGTAAATAATTGTAACTGCCTTTTCAGCGCTAGTACAGAAATATTATTAATATATATTCTCTCTCTTGGATTTAACAGAGCCAAATCCTGATCATCAGTCCACAATATGCAGCACATGGGGAAATTTCCATTTCAAGACATTTGATGGTCATTTCTTTCAAGTGCCAGACACATGCAACTTCATTCTAGCGGTGACGTGTCACAGCAAACCACCTGATTTTAACATCCAAATGCAAAGAGAGACTGTAAATGGCACAATCGTTTTTAGCAAAATCACAATAGATCTGCTGGATGCAGTCATTAAACTCACCAACTATGACATCACCATGGACGACCAAGTGTGAGTTTATTTTTATTAACTTAAGACTGCATCCAAATAGCCAAGATTTTCCTTAAACACATCGTTCTTTTGCTTATGTTAATGCAGTGTTTTTTTTTACTTGCTGTAACAGTGTGTTTAATTCAACCTATAAGAACGGAATTACCGTCGAGTTGAGTGCATCAAGTGTTAAGATCTTTAACAAACATGGAGTGACTGTCTTTTGGGAGAAAGACCAATCTTTATTGGTATGCTATTTCTCTGTTCAAATATGCAATTACTGTACAGTAATATTTGTGACCCAGTGGGTCAAAAAAGGCCTGATCTCAGTCCTCTAATAATCTTATATTTTTATTTGATGTTTCAGATTGAACTTCCTGAGAAGTACAAAGGTCAGACCTGTGGACTCTGTGGAGACTTCAATGGCAACAAGGATGATGATTTGATTGACAAAGGTAAACCTCATTATGATAAAATCACCTGCTTAAGTAGTTCAGTAATTTATATTCTTTTGATGTCACATTTTGATGATATCTTTATTTGTTACCATTTGAAACATGTATAGATGTTTCTGTTCTGACCGAATGGAAGGTGCCTTCACCTGAATCCTGTGGGGACGTCTTTCTTCAACCTAATGATCAGTGTGAAAATCAGGTATTATGAGAAAATAGTTGTTGTATTTATTTTAACAGATTTTTTGGTCTATACTCTCATTTATTGAGACATTCATTTATTGAAAAATTTCTTATAAATTACAAATTAGAACATTGGTACATTTTCTGATATGCTCAGTGTATCATATGTAGAAAATAGTTTGGAATTACAGAGTATTTGTCTTAAATTCTCACATTCTATTACATTTCAAATTTATATTTTATCATATTTCAGTATTTGTTAAAATTTGTTATGGTTCTATACTATCAGTTGAACAGCCTTTAAAAATGCTAAAAATCACCAGTGGAGTCCTATGATTTTTTTTTTTTTCTTCCAGAAAAGCGTTTGCCAGCAGTATCTCGCCAGTCCAGGGTTTAGTAACTGTTTTAAAGTGATGGACATGGGTTCATATGAAACAGCCTGTGTAAACGACCTGTGTCAATGTTACGGCAATCACGACTGTCTCTGCAACACGCTCACTGAGATTTCACGACAGTGCACACATGCTGGAGGAAAACCAGGAACATGGAGGACAAAGCAGCTTTGTCGTGAGTATCATTTCTGTCAGGGGACTAGGCTGTAAACAAATGAAAATAATAGATTTGTGATGTATTATATGTTCTTCTGTGGAGCAGCAAAGTTATGTCCTCTAAACATGCAATACCTGGAGTGTGGTGGTCCGTGCAAGAACACCTGCTCAAATCCAGGCGCAAGTCTAGTGTGTAAAGAACACTGTGTGGATGGCTGTTTCTGCCCTGAAGGTGAGAAATGATTTACAAAATACTAGGAGGTGTTTTTTGCACCTAAGCATTACCACTTGATGGGTCTATTTTTAAAGGTGCCCTAGAATCAAAAATTGAATTTACCTCGGCATAGTTGAATAAAAAGAGTTCAGTACATGGAAATGACATACAGTGAGTCTCAAACTTTATATAAATCTCATTTGTTTAAAAGACCTCCGAAGAACAGGCGAATCTCAACATAACACCGACTGTTACATAACAGTCAGGATCATTAATATGTATGACCCCAATATTTGCATATGCCAGCTCATGTTCAAGGCATTAGACAAACCAGTATTAACGTCTGGATCTGTGCACAGCTGAATCATCAGACTAGGTAAGCAAGCAAGGACAATAGCGAAAAATGGCAGATGGAGCAATAATAACTGACATGATCCATGATAACATGATATTTTTAGTGATATTTGTAAATTGTCTTTATAAATGTTTCGTTAGCATGTTGCTAATGTACTGTTAAATGTGGTTACCATCATTTCTTACTTGTATAATTCATAAGCACAACTTCATTCTTTATAAATCTCTCCAACAGTGTGTAATGTTAGCTTTAGCCACGTAGCACAGCCTCAAACTCATTCAGAATCAAATATAAACACCCAAATAAATACTGTACTCACATGAGCCGACGCATGCATGACGAACATCTTGTAAAGATCCATTTGAGGGTTATATTAGCTGTGGGAACTTTGTAAATGCACTGTATTATAGTCAAGAGCTCAGGGGGCAGGGAGCACACGATTTAAAGGGGCCGCAGCCTGAATCTGTGCATAGTTAATGATGCCCCAAAATAGGCAGTTAAAAAATTAATTTAAAAAATCTATGGGGTATTTTGAGCTGAAACTTCACAGACACATTCAGGGGACATCTTAGACTTATATTACATCTTGTAAAAACAGTTTTTAGGGCACCTTTAAATGAAGCTTCTTCTTGCAAGAATAACCTTATCATGGTTAAAGTATTACATTAAATACAAGCAGAGCTTAAATATCAGAACTGTTTGGTTTATTATGTTCTCATTAAAAATGGTACACCTTTTTTCTGACTTTTTGTAAAGGTACGGTTGAGGATGACATTGGTGGTAATGGTTGTGTTCCTGTGAACAAGTGCCCATGTGAGCACAATGGTGAAATATACTTATCAGGAAAGTCATACACACAAGCTTGTAAAAAATGGTGAGTAATTTGTAATAGAACACACAAACCAGACAAACCAGACATTTGACAGAGATTTTGCATATGATAACATTGCTGCCATACTGTCTTAGTAAGTGTACTGCCGGACATTGGACCTGCATGGACCTGGAATGTCCCGGAATCTGCTCTGTTGTGGGAGGGTCTCACATCACCACTTATGATGGAAAGAGCTTCACCTTCAGCGGCAACTGTGACTACATCCTCACTAAGGTCTGTGACTCTCAATAAAGCAAATGCACTTTAAACTGCACTAAAAGATACTCACTGAAATGATCAATAATTTAAATTATTAATTTAATTGTTTTTTTGTTTGTTTGATTGTTTGCTTTCAGCACTCTAATGACAGTGATATTGCTGTTGTGGGAAATCTGGCAAAGTGTGAACTGAACCGAACAGACACATGTCTAAATTCAGTTTCCCTTGTCATCTCGGGGACCACTGTAAGTACTGTTTAATATTCATATATTTATTAATTCCTAAATGACCTCATAACTAATTAAATAATCTATTTATCTCAAAATAATAGTCCGACATGTTGTCACACTAAGCTATACTGGCTTTCAGCAAAATTTAAAAAGCAAAACAATAATGAAAAACAACAATTAATGAAAAAAAGTAAAAAGGCCCTTATTAATTAATACATTCCATTTCTATAAATTCTAAGCGACAGCACAACTCTGACATTAGGAAAAATAGCCCAAGAACATGCTTCAACCTTTCAGTTAAAATCACCAGCAATTACAAAAATATTCATTATTTTTATGATTTCACAGAAATCACTAATTTAAGAGGGTTTTGAACTATGTATTTGCTATAGAAAACAAGCATTTGTGTAATTAAACTTTTGATTCAGAACGTAATAGTCACTGATGTATTGACATGTGACAAGTTCTCCATGAGACAGCTAGCCTGGTTCTTCCTTTTGTTGTGGCATCCTGTTTATAGGATTTTTTCACCCAAAAAAATAAAATCCTGTATTCATTTACTCTCACATTGTTCCTAACCCATACATGCATGGTTGCTTTTTTAATGCAATGACAAAGAATAGAAACTGTAGCTTTCAAGCTTCAAAGAGCATACAGAAGCACCATAAGTATCATAAGAGTAATTTAGATGATCCTTGTGCTGCTGTATAATAGCTTTTGTGAAGAACAGAAATAAATTTTGCTAGTAGTGATGTCTGCCTGATTATAAATAAAGAAATGACAAATAAAGAAAGAAATGTATAAAGAAATGTTCTTTGAATTGTTCTTTTCAATGTATTTGGTTGATCAGGATCACAAACCAGTATGAATGAATCAATCATGAACCAGAATGATTTAATTCTGTAGTATCGAGTTCAAATAACTAATTGCATCACGGCATTAACAGCTGTCTAGAGAGAAAAAAAATCAGTGAAAAATAACTTAAATTTCAGTCTGCTTCTCACAAAAATATTGGATGGCTTGCAGTTTTCTAAAGCCAGATTTTGTCATTTTTTATGTTTCTTTTGCATCCCTTTTTTAAGCTTAAAGCTTAATTATGCATGAAAAAATATTATTGAAAAAGTCCCCTTTTGTGTCCTGGGGAAGTCAATCAATCATAAGGGTTTTGGCACAAGGATGAGATGATGAAAGAATTATATTTTTGGGTGAATTATTTCTATTTAATTAACTTCTAGCATGTAATCTTGGGCACTTATTATTATTATTATTATGTTTTTTGTACATTTTATTTAATTATTCTGGATTTTTTTGTAAAATGTATTTATTACATTCACAGTAAAACAATAAAATTACAATTATTTTTGTTGCTGTTTTACTTACAAAACAGATTAGTTTTTCCTCCAGTGGATCCATTAAACTGAATGAAAGTCAATATCTGCTTCCTGTCCTTGAAGGTGGGTTGTCCTCAGCAAACACAAAACGTTAGTGTACAAAAATGTTATGGTTCACACATCAGAAATCTGTACATGTAGTTTTGTATTTTATTATTTTTTTTATTTCTATTTATATATTCATTTTATTTTCTTATTAAGTTTTACTTAATTAACATTTCATTTTTTAGGCATCATTAAGATGTTCCTCTAAATCAGCTCCCTAGCTTGTGAATCACTTTACCGTGTAGACAAATTCAGGCACTGGTAAAGACCTGGTTCACCATACATTGAGGCACTGATGACTCTATTTCCGGCGATGTGACAACATACTTGCATTGTAAACCGTCAGCACTGGTATTTATGAACAGCAGGACCAACGTCTTTCTGACATTTTTTATTATTATGAAAAATACTGTTACATATCCCTATATCAAATAAATTATACATTTTAGCTAGATTACATTTACTAACAGTCTAGTGATGTGTATTTATGCTGAAATATAATTAATGTTTTTTGGTCGATCGGATCACAGCTGATTGGTCTAGTTTCCGTTTGCGATCTCTAACATAGAATAAAACCTGCTCCGGGGCAGGATAGCCGTGTAGCGTATGTTACCATGGTAATGAACACCGCTAAAAACCAATCTACTTTATTGAGCCTGAAAAAAACAGAGTTTGCTCAAACTAATCTCAAACTTAAACTGGCTTTGTGCAACAGGCCACTGGTATTTTAATCCATCCCTTTTGTCCACTTTTGACCAATTCTGTCCTGATTTCTTTGAGGGGAGGGTCTATGGGCAGGTAAATGTATGGGCTTTTTCAGATCTTTCAATCTAATGGATGAAATACGCTCAAGCAATTTACATATCAATATGACCGATGACAGAAAAAAATACGGAAAGCAGCAGTTTTTGTTTCTGCTCTGACAGCCGAAGACCATGGTGAACTCTCTGAGTGTGTGTTAGAAATCAGGAATGGTGAGAGAACATTGTGCTTGGTACGTTTTTTGTCTTTAAACCAAACTTTTTTTCAGCCAGCAAAGTTTAAATCCTGTCTGTCTGGCGTGCTTCCCATAATGTTTACATGTTTGGTCAGTAGGTGGAAAGTAGGCGTCTTTTATCACTCTTTGAACGCGTTTGACCACATGAGTCATGATATGCACTGAGGCATAACCTGATATTGCTGAGTTCAACATGTTCCTGGGTCAACATTTTTGTTGATCCTGGAACAACATTCAAATCAACCAATCAGATTTGAGGGACAAGTTTACAGATTATGTCAACTTTAAGCTTAAAGTCATGAATTAGTGCTTCTACATCAGTGTTATTCATCTATCATTTCCCTCTGATTTTAGGGATAACTTATGGGTAGGGTTAGGTTTAGGGGTACGAATAGGGTTAAGACTAAATTTTCAGACTAGAATGTTGTTCCAGGATCAACAAAATATGTTGACTCAGGAACGCATCTACAGTGGGTACGGAAAGTATTCAGACCCCCTTAAATTTTTCACTCTTTGTTATATTGCAGCTATTTGCTAAAATCATTTAAGTTATTTTTTTTCTCATGAATGTACACACAGCACCCCATATTGACAGAAAAACACAGAATTGTTGACATTTTTGCAGATTTATTAAAAAAGAAAAACTGAAATATCACATGGTCCCAAGTATTCAGACCCTTTGCTGTGACACTCAGGTGCTGTCCATTTCTTCTGATCATCCTTGAGATGGTTCTACACCTTCATTTGAGTCCAGCTGTGTTTGATTATACTGATTGGACTTGATTAGGAAAGCCACACACCTGTCTGTATAAGACCTTACAGCTCACAGTGCATGTCAGAGCAAATGATAATCATGAGGTCAAAGGAACTGCCTGAAGAGCTCAGAGACAGAATTGTGGCAAGGCACAGATCTGGCCAAGGTTACAAAAAAAAATTCTGCTGCACTTAAGATTCCTAAGAGCACAGTGGCCTCCATAATCCTTAAATGGAAGACGTTTGGGACGACCAGAACCCTTCCTAGAGCTGGCCATCCGACCAAACTGAGCTATCGGGGGAGAAGAGCCTTGATGAGAGAGGTAAAGAAGAACCCAAAGATCAATGTGGCTGAGCTCCAGAGATGCAGTCAGGACATGGGAGAAAGTTGTAGAAAGTCAACCATCACTGCAGCCCTCCACCATTCGGGGCTTTATGGCAGAGTGGCCCGACGGAAGCCTCTCCTCAGTGCAAGACACATGAAATCATGGAGTTTGCCAAGATGGTGAGAAATAAGACTCTCTGGTCTGATGAGACCAAGATAGAACTTTTTGGCCTTAATTCTAAGCGGTATGTTTGGAGAAAACCAGGCACTGCTCATCACCTGTCCAATACAGTCCCAACAGTGAAGCATGGTGGTGGCAGCATCATGTTGTGGGGGTGTTTTTCAGCTGCATGGACAGGACGACTGGTTGCAGTCGAGGGAAAGATGAATGCGGCCAAGTACAGGGATATCCTGGACGAAAACCTTCTCCAGAGTGCTCAGGACCTCAGACTGGGCCGAAGGTTTACCTTCCAACAAGACAATGACCCTAAGCACACAGCTAAAATAACGATGGAGTGGCTTCACAACAACTCCGTGACTGTTCTTGAATGGCCCAGCCAGAGCCCTGACTTAAACCCAATTGAGCATCTCTGGAGAGACCTAAAAATGGCTGTCCACCAACGTTTACCATCCAACCTGACAGAACTGGAGAGGATCTGCAAGGAGGAATGGCAGAGGATCCCCAAATCCAGGTGTGAAAAACGTGTTGCATTTTTCCCAAAAAGACTGGCTGTATTAGATCAAAAGGGTGCTTCTACTAAATACTGAGCAAAGGGTCTGAATACTTAGGACCATGTGATATTTCAGTTTTTCTTTTTAATAAATCTGCAAAAATGTTAACAATTCAGTGTTTTTCTGTCAATATGGGGTGCTGTGTGTACATTAATGAGGAAAAAAAATGAACTTAAATGATTTTAGCAAATGGCTGCAATATAACAAAGAGTGAAAAATTTAAGGGGGTCTGAGTACTTTCCGTACCCACTGTAACTCAGCAATATCAGGCCGTGCATGTACTGAGTTGGCTCGGGCAATTTATGTTTCACGCTTCAGAAAATGTAACAGAATAATTTAAGGGAACATAGTGAGCATTGATGATCCCTGGAAGGATTTTGCAATTGAGACAGCCCTTAAAATGGCTGGCTCCCTTATCAGTGCCCTGACCTACTGAACTAGGGAGCTAATTGAGATGCACTCATGTTTTTTTTATATATATAAATCTTTTGCAGCTTGTTTTATTTCTTATTTCATGTCGTTGTCCCAGGTCCTGTCAGCATCTTCCAGCCCTCTTCCTCCTTCATTATTGCCGATATGAAGAGTCTTCGTCTAGAGATCCAGTTGTATCCAGTCATGCAGTTGTATATTGTTGCCAGCACTGAAGAGAAAGGGAAAATGAGTGGTGAGTAAAGCAGACAGCAAATCATTTGTCATTTTGATTGCACTGACACCAGTAATGTAACTAACAACCCCACCCACTGCACACATATTTTAGGAAAAGACTTGTTAAACATGTCATATAGACAAAATTAATAAAAGAGTGTGTTATGATTGTGTTTCTCTAACTTTTTTTAATTGTACACCTTGCTTTTTGTCAGGTCTGTGTGGAAACTATAATGATGTCCAAGAAGACGACTATAAAACAGAATCAGGGATTATAGAGGGCACGCCAACAACCTTTGTCAACATTTGGAAGAAAAACTTTTACAGTTGTATAAATGTCCAAAACACAATTTTTCCAGATAATCCCTGTAGCATGATTTTGGAGACAGGTACTCAGTTTTATAAACATTAATACAACATGCACTGATAAAAGGATTTTGAGAGAATATAAGAATAGTTCATAGTATAAAAAGAGGCTTTGTTTTCCCATCCTGATTATTGTGATCCATGTTATTTGGGATACTAGAGGACAAGGACAGGACAGGGTTGAAATTCAGCCATGCTAAATGTTTTTATTCCTTTCATTCAGAGAAAATAGCTAAAGACTGGTGTTCCCGTCTCACAAACTCAGACGGAGTTTTTTCCCCTTGTCATTCAGTAATACGTCCTCAGATATACTACACAGTGAGTGTTTTTGCATTGTTTTCATTTTAACTATATGGTACACAAATTTAAAGAGCCCCCTTTATTAATGTAATTTGGCTTTCATCATCTGCAGCGGTGCGTCTATGACACATGCAAGTGTGCAGATATTAAGAAATGTATGTGTGCAGCCTTGTCCACCTATGCCCATGCATGTGCTGCCAAAGGAGTCATTCTCCAGGGCTGGATGGATTCGGACCCCTGTGGTGAGAACTTTGTGTATTTGTTTATTTATATGTATGGCATAAACTGCAAATGTGAATACAAGTATTATATTTTTAACGTGCATTTGACTCACATTGTGTTGATTTTGATTGAAATGAAACAATGAATCATAACAAAAGTGTGTTAATCTGTCTGCACAGTGAATAAGTGTCCAGACAACATGAAGTATTCTTATGGAGTGACCAGCTGCGGCAGAACCTGCCGTTCTCTCAGTGTACATGCTTACAATTGTCAAGGGTCCTTCACACCTGTAGATGGCTGTGTGTGTTCTGAGGGAACATATCTTAATGAAGAAGGCAGCTGTGTACCTGCTCACAAGTGTCCTTGTTACAAAGGTGACGATGTCATAGATCCATCAGGAATATTCCACAATAATGGTGTTAAATGGTAAAAATAGTAGTTCAACATACCACATTATTGACTCATTCTTTATTGATAAAAACCCTGTAGTTACTCTTGATGTCTCCTTGTCCCTTTTTGACATTACAGCACATGTAACTATGGCAAATTGCACTGCGCCAGCCAAAAAGGTGAGCCACAAATACCTTCTCCGGAGTACCACCTGCCAGATTCAAACTTGAGGCATTACTGAGAAAAAGCAACACTGGTAGGATGTGTGCAAGTTTTCTGCTTCTCTCATTCATGAGCTGTTCTGTTTTAGACTGTGTGGCTCCAAAGGTCTTCTTCAAATGCTCAAATCCTGGACAAAGGGGGACAGAGTGTCAGAGGACGTGTGAGAAACAAAACATAAACAGTTGTGTGAGTTAGAATGGATGGATGGATGAGAGTACATGAATAGGATGAAAATAATATACAGTACTGTATATATATATATATATATATATATATATATAGAGAGAGAGAGAGAGAGAGAGAGAGAGAGAGAATTTTTTTAGTACATGGGTAACATGAAATAACAAATCTTGCTAAGTCTCACTGGAGACATAATGTTCTACTAATGCTGGTCCTTCTTTGGTTTGTCTTGTCAATAGGTGAGCACAGGGTGTGTATCAGGGTGTATGTGTCCATATGGCCTTCTTGCTGATGGCACTGGTGGGTGTGTGCAGAGGAAAGACTGCCACTGTGTCCATAATGGAGTCACCTATTTACCTGGGGAAAAAGTTCAACAGGACTGTAACACTTGGTAAGCCAATCACCTAATCATCATATTTGTAGATAACCCATATTATTAGTGTATTGTTAATAAAAATGATAACTGTTTACCAAAATATGTATGTTTTATATTTTAGTACTTGTAAAAATGGGATGTGGATTTGTACAGAAAAGGCATGCTATGGCACCTGTACCATCTACGGTGAAGGTCATTTCAAGACTTTTGATGGCAAGAGATATTCCTTCCACAGAGACTGTGAACACACCATAGTCTATGTATGTTTTTCCCCTTGTCTGTGTCACTCAGTGGTATATAGTAACTTTTTCAAGTTTTTTTCAAGTATCTGTACTTTATCCCTCCCTAGAGTATTTTTTATTTATTTTTGGAAACTCTTTCCTTTACTTCGCCACATCCCAAAGTAAAATAATATACATAACGAATGTTATTCCCACAAAAAAAAAAAAAAAACAAACAAACAAAAAAAAACACTTATTTATAATAAAACCTTATTTATGCTTTACAATAATGTAATCATATCTTATTATACTTTGGAATCGAACCGAGAGCATTATTAACCCATTTACTGTCACTGTTCCGGAATATTAAGAACAGGCTATTAGGCCTATAAGTCCTGCATCATGATTCAGTCTTCCACGTACAGTGGGTACAGAAAGTATTCAGACTCCCTTGAATTTTTCACTCTTTGTTATATTGCAGCCATTTGCTAAAATCATTTAAGTTATTTTTTTTCTCATGAATGTACACACAGCACCCCATATTGACAGAAAAACACAGAATTGTTGACATTTTTGCAGATTTATTAAAAAAGAAAAACTGAAATATCACATGGTCCTAAGTATTCAGACCCTTTGCTGTGACACTCATATATTTAACTCAGGTGCTGTCCATTTCTTCTGATCATCCTTGAGATGGTTCTGCACCTTCATTTGAGTCCAGCTGTGTTTGATTATACTGATTGGACTTGATTAGGAAAGCCACACACCTGTCTATATAAGACCTTACAGCTCACAGTGCATGTCAGAACAAATGAGAATCATGAGGTCAAAGGAACTGCCTGAAGAGCTCAGAGACAGAATTGTGGCAAGGCACAGATCTGGCCAAGGTTACAAAAAAAAATTCTGCTGCACTTAAGGTTCCTAAGACCACAGTGGCCTCCATAATCCTTAAATGGAAGATGTTTGGGACGACCAGAACCCTTCCTAGAGCTGGCCATCCGGCCAAACTGAGCTATTGGAGGAGAAGAGCCTTGGTGAGAGATGTAAAGAAGAACCCAAAGATCACTGTGGCTGAGTTCCAGAGATGCAGTCGGGACATGGGAGAAAGTTGTAGAAAGTCAACCATCACTGCAGCCCTCCACCAGTCGGGGCTTTATGGCAGAGTGGCCCGACGGAAGCCTCTCCTCAGTGCAAGACACATGAAAGCATGGAGTTTGCCAAAATGGTGAGAAATAAGATTCTCTGGTCTGATGAGACCAAGATAGAACTTTTTGGCCTTAATTCTAAGTGGTATGTGTGGAGAAAACCAGGCACTGCTCATCACCTGTCCAATACAGTCCCAACAGTGAAGCATGGTGGTGGCAGCATCATGTTGTGGGGGTGTTTTTCAGCTGCAGGGACAGGACGACTGGTTGCAATCGAGGGAAAGAGGAATGCGGCCAAGTACAGGGATATCCTGGATGAAAACCTTCTCCAGAGTGCTCAGGACCTCAGACTGGGCAGAGGGTTTACCTTCCAACAAGACAATGACCCTAAGCACACAGCTAAAATAACAAAGGAGTGGCTTAACAACAACTCTGTGACTGTTCTTGAATGGCCCAGCCAGAGCCCTGACTTAAACCCAATTGAGCATCTCTGGAGAGACCTAAAATGGCTGTCCACCAACGTTTACCATCCAACCTGACAGAACTGGAGAGGTTCTGCAAGGAGGAATGTCAGAGGATCCCCAAATCCAGGTGTGAAAAACTTGTTGCATCTTTCCCAAAAAGACTCATGGCTGTATTAGATCAAAAGGGTGCTTCTACTAAATACTGAGCAAAGGGTATGAATACTTAGGACCATGTGATATTTCAGTTTTTCTTTTTTAATAAATCTGCAAAAATGTCAATAATTCTATGTTTTTCTGTCAATATGGGGTGCTGTGTGTACATTAATGAGACAAAAAATTAACTTAAATGATTTTAGCAAATGGCTGCAATATAACAAAGAGTGAAAAATTTAAGGGGGTCTGAATACTCTCTGTACCCACTGTATTTTGTAGCGTATACAAACTAATTTAAAGTATAAGCACAGACACTGCAAGGCGAATGACACCTTATCTTGGTACAGCATGTTGTCCAGCACATTTTATGAATCAGAGGCTGTTTTTTAAGTTTTTCAAGCCTAGTGTCCTTCATTACCTAGCGTTCGCTCAGTTTGGTCGATCGGTATAAGTCATTTTAACAGAGGGCTAGAAATTTATACTTTGTACAATTCTGGACGGTCTTCCCCAACAACCCGCACATGAACATAAAATCTCAGGGGTTCAGCTGACAAACAAAACAAAATACAGGGAACCCCTGTAGATAGTTTTAGTGTATAGTATTGTTGAAGTTTAATCTTTTGATAATGTATGACAAGTTTTGGTAATAAAATAAAACTTATGCCTACTTAGGCCCTCTTTACACCTGGTGTTAAGCGGTGGTTTGGTCAATTGGATCGCAAGTGGATGGCACTAAATACAGGTTGTCAGCGGGCTTAAGGAATTCAGGAAAGTGATAGAGATAGATTAAAACACCAGGTGTAAATGGATATGTGTCTCCCTCGTCTACTTGTGACCTGATCGACCAAAGAACATCTTATTACCAGGTGTGGACAGAACCTTACAGATCAATACATTTTTAATGTCTACATCTTACTTAATTGACTAGTGCTGGCTAGTTGATGTCTCATAAATATTTCAAATAATTCGTAATAATAAATAGCTCTATCCTATGTGTGTGTCTATGACTGTAGACCCCTCTCTCCATAAATAGATATTTTGAGCAAAATCCATACTTGAGCAGAATCCATACCAACTCAAGTACTTGATTTGTGTATTTCTTCCACCAATGGTGCTCCTCGAGCCATAATTAAATCATTTGAATTAAAACTACTGCTGATTGAGTTGCAGCTTTTCTTTTTGTTATTTACAAATAGAACATAAAAAAAAAGTATTTCCTGAAAAAATCAAATAATGCAATGAACATGTATTCCACTTGCAAAAGGGATGCATACAACTCCTCTGTGTTAACTTCTTTACTGCTTGACATGTTACTGTGTGTAACCCCTCTAGGATAATTGCAATATGAACCAGACTCTCTCCTTCCGCCTTGTCTCAGAGAACAAACTCTGTGAGACCTCCAACACCATCTGCAAGTCAATCAGTTTCTCCTTTGGGGTGAGGTTATTTCATAGCTCAAACTGAGTGTGAATCAATTTTTAGAAAATGTGTAAAAATGTCCAATATACAACACAATCACAAATGTGTTTCATTTATATAATGAGGACAGATTTTTTTTTTTAATTTAAAATGCAAAATCTGTACAGATTTTTTTGTCCTGTGTTTTACTTGTATCTGATTTATGGAGGATGTTTTGCTACTCACTATTCAAATCCTGCAGCGATACAATATAGCTTTATCAGAAGATGGAGTCAAAGTTGTTGAAGGCAATGGCACTGATTACCAATATCAGATCTATTCTGCGGGGATATACATTGTCATAGAGGTCAAAGGTCTTTTGAACTTAATCTGGGACAATAAAACGAGTCTGATGCTCCAACTCCATCCCAAATTAAAGGTATGCATTCCTTAAAGGTACACTCATACTCAAGAACTTTGTACCCTTTTTCAAGTACTCACCTAAACAACCACATGACCTCTACGACAGGGCAAGGTGTGTGGACTGTGTGGAAACTTTGATGGCAATGCGAAGAATGACTTCATGAAGCACAATGGAGAAGTGGTGACGGATCCAGAGGAATTTGGGAATAGCTGGAAGGTGAAAGCCGATTGTCTAGATGTGACAAATGTGATGGACCTTTGCGAAAAAAATCCACATCGGAAAGCCTGGGCTGTAAAACGATGCAGCATCATTAATAGCAAAGTCTTTGAAAACTGTACTACAACTGTAAGTATCAGTATAAACAATTTTTAGAATACATGTGATTTGTTAAATGTTCATTATTCTTTCAATGTTGAAATAAATGTTCTGACCAATGACAGACAGCAGGACTGTTTGGGAAACTTATTGGAAATCAATAATTATTTTTACAATTCAATTTTGTGATGCTAGAGGAACAGAAAAAATGTTCTATAAACAAATGGAATTAAATACAATTGAACTTATAGGTTTCTTAATAGTGTATTTTAATTTAACTTAATTTAATTCGATTTGCTCTACTAACAGTAACCATGAGGTTGCGTAAGCAAAAACTTCTGCCATGAAGAACATGATAGTAGCTGTAAAATATTTTCTCTCTCTGTCTCTAGGTGGACTCTGGCCCATACTATGATGACTGTGTAAGGGACACCTGTGCATGTGACAATGGGGGTGACTGTGATTGTTTCTGTACTGCAGTGGCAGCTTATGCTGCTGAATGCCGTAAAAAAGAAATTTGTGTGACATGGCGGAGCCCAGACATTTGCCGTAAGTTACATTTTCTAAAAAAATTTTTTTTTTGGTTCCTTTTGTCTCTAAACATGAATTGCGCAGTGTCATAGAACTTTCTGTTGGTATTTTACAGATCTGCATAATATTCTACAATCTTCAAAAAACACTGTTATTATACTGACGAAATTGGTTGTTCTTTCAGCATTATTTTGTCAGTACTACGACAACCCTCCAAACGCATGTGAGTGGCACTACAATTCCTGTGGATCAGCCAGCATAAAAACCTGCAGAAACCCCACTGCACGTTCCTCTGATCAAATTCCTCTTCTTGAAGGTTATATTTTTACATTTTATTGCTCTATCAGTTGAAATACAAAACAAACTAGATTTGATACATCTAAGAACATATTTTATAAATGTCTAATAGCAGAGAATTTTTTTTATCTTTAACAGTTAATAAGAAACTAAGGCTGCAACAAGAGATGAGCACAAATACATGAGATAAATATTAAAAATACCTAAGTTTATATAGACCAAAATAAAATACAAAATACCACGGTGATAGATGTATTAAAATACAAATAGCATGTTGAATCTCGAAAATACACAAAATACATTACAAATTGGCCATACAATGAAATATTATTAAGCTGGACCTGTTCTGAACAGGGCTCTGAACCGGTTCAAGGAACAAAAACGAAAACGAACATAACCAGAAAAGGAAACGAAATTAAATTGAATCGTTCTGAACAGAAACACTCATTTGAAAAAGCCATTAACCGGTTAATAATGTTATTTTTTCGTTCCGCTTAATAAGTTGATTTGGCAGTCAACCAATCACGAATTCAAATAGTACAGCCTATGCAAATGTGACACCGCTGACGCATCCAATGTGAGTGAAATTCCCGCGCTGACGCGCTCAGGCTGAGCTGTCAAATCATTATAGGTTAGGTAAGTCACAATGGCAATGTCCTGGCATTATTTTTTCCGATGATATGTCACCAACCGCCAAGCATTATGCCTACATTTAAGTGAAAATAAATGGCAAGTAATATGCAGCTTGTTGTGCGTTTTGAAACCAGTAAAAGTTGTTTTCACACAACATCACATCTTGTACCTGCACCTCTTTCTTCATTGGTGGATGACTTAACACACAGATTGTGTTAAAAACTGATCTGCTATTAAAAGTTGTGTCATAAACCACTCAATTTGTGTCATAGATGTGCAGTTTTTGACCAGTTAAAACGAATGCAATACACACTCTTAAAAAGGATGTGTTAAGACTCAAAATGTGTTGAATTCTTACACATCAGTGTGTGAGTTTAGGGACAACACTTGTTGTGTTAATTCTGACACATTCAGGCCCCGTTTACACGTACATGGTTATTTTGAAAAACGGAGACATTTCCCTTCGTTTGCACCCTTCGTTTACATGCAAACGGAGAATTCGCCTCTGAAAACGAGTCTTTCTAAAAACTCTGGTGCAAACTATTCTCGTGTATTATTCGTTGCTCTTTCCGGGATTCTGATTGGTTTACGTGGGCTTGAGCTTCTCGTTACACTGCCACCTACAGGTTTGGCATGCTCTTGACGGCATATATACACGGGTACGTGTAAATTAACACTTTTCTGAAGACTGACATGTGTGCATGATGTTATTTTTGAAACCAGAGAGATTGAAATGTCCGTTTATGAAAATAGCCGCCCATGTGTAAACGTAGCCTCACTGAGTCAATGATTTTAGCACAGTAAATGTGTCAGGAAGGTGATCGTGGAGATGAGTGTTTGCTTTAGTTGGGCTCTTGACCCTTGACTTTATAATATTAGATTTTGTTTGGGCTGTTATAACAGCCAGACAAACAAAGAGAAAAGGTGATCAGATGATTATTATGTTTTCACATAATCATTATTAGTCCTGAATCACTGAACTCCTTTAGAGCCCAAACTCTGAGTTAGATTACAGCAGCACTGTGATTATGCAGCAGAAGATCAGCTTTTACAATATGATCTGAAGGATTTCTTAAAAATTGTTCAGATCTAAAAATAAAAAAAAAAACTCTTTCATTTCGAGACACATACATCAAGAATCAGCCTATGAATCTCAACAGTGGTGAGAATAATAAAGCATGTTGCAATGCATTCTGGGTTCCACCAATCAAAATTCATCCATGGCTCCCATCATGCATTGCTGCATAAATAAATTATTAGCTGAATTGTTTTAGTAATTTCCTTTATTCTCACTATTTTATTATTTTTTTTTCTGTTTTATGTGACTTTTTAGTGGCTTGTTTTCTAATGTTCAGAGTTGATCTGTTGATCAGAATATGTTGCTTGTCACCGTCATTGAGATTCACAGGCTGATTCTTGATGTCTGTGTGCACCTAAAAGAAAGACTTCTTTTTTTTTTTTATCAGAACAAGTTTTTAAGAAATACCTTTGAATTATATAGAAAAAGCTGGTCAAGTTCAGGTCAAATAATGGTTATGTGAAAACATAATCAACACAACCTGATCATCTTTTCATCTTTGTTTGTCTGAATGTTATAACTCAGTTATAACAGCCCAAACAAATCTTAATATTATAAAGTCAAGGGTCAAGAGGCCAACTAAAGCACACCCTCATCTCCATGATGGTGACTTAAAATTGTGAATTTCTCCTTTGATTCTGCTTGTTATCAGCAGATCAACTTCCTGACACAATGAATGTGTCAAAATGGACATAAGTCATCCACCGATGAAGAAAGAGGCACAAACTTGCTTAACAGCTTGCAGAGTGACGTAGCAGCAATGTGATTGGATGATAGTTAACACATGTTCTGTTGGACACAATGTGGTTCTCTCTGTCTCTCTCTCTCTCTCTCTGTCTTTCATTATTTGAGTGTCTTTTGTATGAAATATGTCTTGCTTTTACCTGTTTGACCATAAATTACGGAGTAGTTCACTGTCTTTTAGAAGGAAAAAAAAAAATCCAGTGGTTGCGCCGGCACCTCACGCCTAAAATAGGGCAGTTCTGTTCAAAATTTGTAATAGTTGGCAGACCACAGAAGCCCCTAGGACAACTTTATGTTGAAAAGGCAAGGAAGAAGGCGAGAGGTATCCTTGCAGATAGTTCTCACCCTCTCTTTAGCCAATTTGAGCCCTTGAGATCAAGTAGGTGCTACAGAATACCTCTTGTGAACAAAAATGTGTTCAAGCGATCATTTATTCCAAATGCTATTACAATTCTTTATTCCGCAAGTGTTTGACAAATGAAATGATATGGTATGAGTTGTAATTCTTATGAAATGTGAATCTGTCTGTTTTCTTGTTCTGTTTTTGCTGTTTTAACACTATTTGTACACTGTGTGCAGATTTATTAGGCAAGTTGATTTTCAGATCATTTTTTTTTCCCAAGCACATTTTACCAATTCCAATCCACATCAATCTTAATAACTACTATTAATATTGTTTTTAATCATTTATAAATGATATATAATTGTTCATGAAGGCTGGAAATGAAAAATGCCTTATATTCAGGTGTGCCGAATTATTAGGCAGGTTTTCTTTTACAGGCAAAATGAGCCAAAAAAGAGATTTAACTCAGACTGAAAAGTCAAAAATTATTAAATACTCATGAGAAGGACGCAATACTAATGCAATACTAGAAATAGCAAAGTTAAAGCATGACCAAGGGACAGCAAAATGCTCATTGGTTCAGCGGGGTCATACAAAAAAAGGTGGGAAAGAAAAGACACATGTTAACTGCAAAATAATTAAGAATTAAGGTGAAGAATTAAATGTGAAACCATCAGGAACCCTTTAGTCTCCAGTGCCACCATTTTCCAGAACTGCAACCTACCTCCCAGTTAGCACAGCATGGTGGGGCCCAGATGGGTGTCACCTGGGCTGCCTAACTGGGGCCCAAACATTTTTGTCCACAGTTTTCATGGAGGCCCCACATGGGTTAGCCCAGATGAAATGAACACTGCTCAGTGTGCACGCTACAGGCTGTTAAATGTAACACAGAAACATGCTGGAGTCAATGAGATAATTAGGTGATAACGAGCAGAATCACCGAAGGACAGAGGAACAACAAGAACTACAACTTCAGCCACAGCTTTTGATGAAATCAACTGAAGATAAAAGACATTAAATCTCTCAAGATCTGATTAAACATCTCCACAAACAGCATTACCAGCTTCACTTATTACTAACCAGATTGACTTTATTTCTGACATTCATCTACAAAAGTTGTTATTGAGAATTACCAGAGGTTTAGAAGTTGATCATTTGTTGAAAATAAGTTTGTTTTGATGTCACCATGATCGAGGTCAGTGCTTACTTCAGTTAGACAGTTTGAATCTTGACTGATTTAGGGTTAGTGTTTCTTTGGCTGTTCTTGCTATGGCAGTAAAGGCAAGAGGAAATTTATTTAGCTTTGTCAGCTGTTTGATAATAAGAATACAATTGTCATCATATCATGGCTTTGTTCACTGATCTAATGACTGAGCTTTATATGAAAAAAATGTTATTAACTTTGTGCTGGGTCTTTTCCAGGATAACAAAATAAGTTACAAAAATCAGATCAAAATAATAAATCTGAAAAATACAATGTACATTAAACGCTTTAAAACACTTACAAAATTTATTCACACACAAACATCAAGAATCAGCGTATGAATCTCAACAATGGTGACATGCTTCATGCTGCAATGCATTCTGGGAGCCATGGATGAGTTTTGTATGAGGCATCCAGAATGCATTGCGGCATGAAGCATGTCACCATTGTTGAGATTCATACGCTGATTCTTGTAAAGCTCCAGCACAAAATTAATAACATTTGTTCATATAAAGCCTAGTCATTAGATCAGTGAACAAAGCCACAACATGATGACAATCACATTCTTATCACCAAACAGTTAGACACATTTTCTCTTGTCTTTACTGACATAGCAAAAGCAGTCAGAGACAAACTAACAATAAAACAGTCAAGAGTCAAACTGCCTAACAGAAGTAAGCGCTGACCTCGATCATGGTGACATCAAAACAAACTTATTTTCAACAAATCATCAACATCTAAACCTCTGGTAAATTCTCAATAACAACGTTTGTAGATGTATGTCAGAAATAAAGTCAGTCTGGTTAGGACTAAGTGAAGCTGGTAATGCTGTTTGTTGAGATGTTTAATCAGATCTTGAGAGATTTAATGTCTTTTATCTTCAGTTGATTTCATTGAAGGCTGTGGCTGAAGTTGTAGTTCTTGTTGTTTCTCTGTCCTTCGGTGATTCTGCTCCTTATCATTTATCTCATTAACTCCAGCATGTTTCTGTGTTACATTTAACAGCCTGTAGTGTGCACACTGAGCAGTGTTCATTTCATCTGGGCTAACCCATGTGGGGCCTCCATGGAAACTGTGGACAAAAATGTCTGGGCCCCAGTTAGACAGCCCAGGTGACACCCATCTGGGCCCCACCGTGCTGTGCTGGCTGGGCTGGAGTCTCCAGAAGTGCAAGGTGTCAGGATCTCAGAGACTTAGGTTAGCTAAAGAATCCTAAAAAATGACCCGCTCTTAATAAGAATCAGAAGCTGAAGTGTGATAAAATACATGAAGACTGGGTTTTTATAGGCCTTATGGACAGACAGCTTGAGAGTGACTCTTGACAGACCAGCACCACATCCTCTTGTACCACTGTTTGAAGAATTCATCATCCAGAATCTGACAGTAAGGTGTGGGAGTTCACTTTTAGTCCATCTCTTATCCTGAAATGTCCGTCTTGCAGATATGGACTAAAAATGATCTTCCAAAACTTGCTGCCAGATTCTGGAAGATAAATTCTTCAAACAGTGGTGCTGGTCCTTCAGGAGAGAGCGAGAGAGAGAGAGAGAGAGACAACACTGTGTCCAACACAACATGTGTTAACTATCATCCAATCAAACTGCTGCTATGTCACTCTGCAAGCCGTTAAGCAAGTTTTTGCCTCTTTCTTCATTGGTGGATGACTTAACACACGGGTGTGTTAAGATATAACACAGGTTGTGTTAAAAACAACACAACATGTGTTATATCTTAACAAACCTGTGTGTCTAGTTAAGGACAACACATGTTGTGTTACTTTTTTTAACTCAACCAATGTGTTATTCTTAACACAGGCAGTGTTAAAATATTTAACACACTAATGTGTCATAAACCACACAATTTGTGTCATAGATGTGCTATTTTTGACCAGTTAAAATGAATGCAATACACACTCTTAGAAAGGATGTGTTAAGACTCAAAATGATGATCAGGTGTTGTTGGTTATGTTTTCACATAATCATTATTAGTCCTGAATCACTGAACTCCTTTAGAGCCCAAACTCTGAGTTAGATTTACATTATTGATTACAGCAGCACTGTGATTCTGCAGCAGAAGTCTGTATGTGCCTTTTTAGATCAGAACAACTTTTTAAGAAATACCTGTGAATTATATAGAAAAAGCTGGTTTTCTGTTATAATCAATAGTGTAAATCTAACATAGACATTGGGCTTTAAACAAGTTCAGGTCAAATAATGATTATGTGAAAACATAACCAACACCACCTGATCATCTTTTCATCTTTGTTTGTCTGGCTGTTATAACAGTTACAACAGCCCAAACAAAATCTAAGATTATAAAATCAAGGGTCAAGAGGCCAACTAAAGCAAACCCTCATCTCCATGATGGTGACTTAAAATTGCGAATTTCTCCTTTGATTCTGCCTGTTAACAGCAGATCACCTTCCTGACACAATGAATGTGTCAAAATTGACATAAGTCATCCACCAATGAAGAAAGAGGCACAAAATTTCTTAATAGCTTGCGGAGTGACGTAGCAGCAATGTGATTGGATGATAGTTAACACATGTTGTGTTGGACACAATGTGGTTCTCTCTCTCTCTCTCTCTCTCTCTCTCTCTCTCTCTCTCTACACATGATCAACTTAAATTGACACAAAAATGTGTTAAAATAGCCATAACACAAAAAAAATTGTTATTAATTAACGCATCCTTTTTGAGAGTGAATAAAGAAGGAACGCTGGAACAGAAATGTTAAAATTCTGATTCTGCTCAGAGGGAAATGATAAAAAAAAATTTCCCCCATTTTTAAGCCTTGTCTGAGACTAAATCGTACGCAAAAAGTCAAATGTAGATGTAATGTGAAAAGCCTTGACTTGCTGTCATGGTGAAAATTAAAATGCTGATACAATGGCACATCTAATATACAGGAAGGAGTGATGAGAGACCCCACCATTCCTCTGGATATATGTGGAGTCAGAAAACTCGATGAATTGTCACCACAGTTGAAACATGTAACATCTGGAAACAGAGAGAAACAGATTGCTGTGTGATTGTATCATAATTGACAATTTCATTTTCTTTCTTTTTTTCACCTTAGCATGCTGGGTGTAGATTAGAGCCGTTTCCTCCGAGGGGGCATGGGAGGCAGTGCCTCCTCAAAAAACCAGTGTAAACATGTTTTTTTCTGCTGTAAACTTGGCTGTTTTAACATGATGGTCAATGAGATTCTGCTCCCTTTTGCAGCCTGTCCCTAGCGGCCAATCGATGAATCGCAGTTTAAGTTACTTCCGTATTGGCTTCACGAGAAACTGGGGGAGGTTGCCGCTTGCATGATGCCCACTGGGGATTTCCTGGAACAGCGTTTGTTATATTGCGTATATTTGGAGTATTTAGAGTATCTGCTCAAGGGTGCCCTCCGGCGTCCAGTATGAAACAGACATGTTTAGTGCCAAAATAAAGCTCAGTCAATCCTATTCAGGGTAAAAATAGTAAAAATAATTCCTCTCTGAGGGAAACATATAATCAGTATGTTTTTTTCCATCGTACAGAAGTGTACAGGGTTTTTTTTTTCCACAGTGGATGCATAAGAGGCACATAGTTCATATTAAATACATGGATATTTTGCATACCTCCTGACAAAAATAAATAATTTATTGAGACAGATTTTTATCATAATAATATAATATTTGATACTAAATCCTTAGACCTTTCTAATGATTTATAGACATACTGCTTGCATGTTAACAGGTAACCCCACATTTTGTCATACAAGTTTTAAATATTATTTTCTAATTATTATAGTTATATTTATAATTAAATATAAATACTTTAATAATGTAAGTTATTACAACAGTAGTATTTCTTATTTGGTTTAATATCTTTATTTAGCAATAATGATAATAATAATAATATTAATAAAAATAATTAGTCAAAATAATATATAAGCACACAATTTAGGGCCAAATTGTGCAGCCCTGCAAATAAGCAAAATAAGCCTGGTATTGTTTATTATTTTTTCCCCATATGTTTTATAAAATCGCATTTTAAATCGCAAATTGCAATTTTAACCAGAAAAATCGCAATTAGATTTTTTCTCCAAATCGTGCAGCCCTAATGGGATCTGTTGTTATCTCTCTGGATGGACCATAGGCTCAGAACGGTGTTGTGTCTGTTAATGTCTATCCCCGTACAGGACAGACTCAGAACGATTTATCTGTTGTGTCTCACCTGATGGGAGACTCAAAACGGTGTATCTGTTGTGTCTCAGCTTCGCAAGCCGAGACTCAGAACAAGGAGTGAGATTGCATTTTGGTGCTTCTCCATTTGAGTGCTGTGATTGGCTGCTGGCATCAGAGGGGACACACACTGGGTGGCCCACCCTTCTCTGCCCTGTGGAACTCATTTGCATAAAGCACAAAGTTGGAAGTCTTTACAGTGTCTTTAAAGTTTACCAATGCATTTCCCACTTTCCAAACCACCTCCAGAATACCTTTGGCAATATTCTAAACAAATAGATACTAAACATGATGGAAAAAGATTGAACTATCATTCAATTGTACATTAACAGCTGAATTTGTATCAGATGTTGCACTACAAATAGCTGTCACTGAGAATTTCTCAGAGAATTTCTGAATAAGTATGAAATGGATGTGTAGTTTGCATCAGTTTTAAGGTTTTCAAACATAGTTTTGAATGGATTTGGATGGATCTTTGTGATCTCTCTTTGTGTCACCCATTGCTACTAAGGTCCCGAGGAATTTTTATGGCAGTCTCTGGCCAACCTTAGAAAAGTAGTCTCTAGATGGGTGAAGGGCAGAAACTGCCTGTGGACCAATAAGAAGTCCTGTCCTTCCCAGGCTTGGTACAAGAGGTCTTCTTCTTGTCCTCTGGATGTTGTCCTTACATCTTTATCTGATGGCTTTGTACAGTTTGTTTGTGTTAGTCCACCAAGATCCAATCAAAATGTAGCAAAACTTTGTCCGCTGTTACGGACAGAGAGGGGCCCGGCCATAAACTGGGCCCTAGAATGTGCTGTTCACTACACTTGTTATATATCTCAACACAGTCTTATTGTTTGAATCTCGTTTACTTGATTTACAGTGAGTGCCATGTTTAGAGACAATGCTATCTTGTGGCTAACAGCATAATCAGATGCAGCTTTATTTGTAGTAAAAATAATAAAGAAGTTTCTCCATCACACAATATATTTTATTGCATGCCATTTAGCAACATAGGTCATCCAGCTTTTACTAATTACTGTGCAACAAGTGTCTCATAGCAGTCACCCAGATAACACACAGAGTTACGTTATGACATTACTTTTAACCAACTCAAATGTATTTAGTATTATTATTTTAGCCAAGTAAAACAGTGCTGTGCCTCACATATGCATGAACGAAAGGAGCGGAAGCATCTGACTGCGGCATATAGGCAAAATAATAGCTCTGCTGCTCTCCATGCACCTTGAGACTGGTGTGTCACACAGGTGTCTCTTAACAATCGCTTCTGCTCCCAAGGCTCTCGGCTATGCCCTACTTCATACCACAGTAACGTTAATAAAAATTTTTATACATTAGCTCATCCATGATCTCCCATGATTCCACTCACATCCACTTGTCATCAAGCTATGTCATTGTTTTGAATAAGCAACCTCTAGTGGCAAAACTTACATACTGTACCTAATTAATTATGTTGTTTACTAATTTCATTACCACTTATTATCATTTGTAAAGATTATTTGTTAAAATTAGATAATATAGATTATAAACAGATGTTGCAACCCTATAAGAAACATTTTGTTAAACCCCATGTGTCCTGTCAATAACCAAGTCTCTTTTTTTGTCTATTCCTGCTTTCATTTTATTATTCAACTAGGATGTTTTCCTAAGTGCCCTTCGGATAGACCATATCTGAATGAGAAGACCATGAATTGTGTTGCATGTTGTGACCTGTCATATCCGTTTGAAGACATGTGTACAACAACATCAACAATGACACCTACAACCACTTCATCAACTACAACTACTGTATCAACATCTACAGGGACAGAAACAACACCTTCTACAACAACATCAACAGAGACACCTACAACCACTTCCACTATCACAACAACTACTGTATCAACATCTACAGAGACAGAAACAACACCTCCTACAACAACATCAACAGAGACACCTACAACCACTTCCACTATCACAACAACTACAGTATCAACATCTACAGGGACAGAAACAACACCTCCTACAACAACATCTACAGAGACACCTTCAACCACTTCCACTATCACAACAACTACTGTATCAACATCTACAGGAACAGAAACAACACCTCCTACAACAACATCAACAGAGACACCTACAACCACTTGTAAATTGTCATTTGTCCGTTGTGAGTGGTCAAACTGGGTGGACAGCAACGAACCCAGCACAGAACCACATGGATTCGAAACCGAACCTATTGATGCTTTGTGGAATTCAAAGAAAATACGCTGCCAGACACCAAAAGACATTGAATGCAGGGCAGTAGATTATCCAGAAAAGGATTTGAAAGAATTGAAGCAAACCGTGCATTGCAATGCATCTTATGGCCTGATGTGTTCAAATAAAGAAAATGCCCATGGCATGATACCAATTTGTTATAATTACGAAATACGTGTAAATTGTTGCACTGAAATGAAAAATGATTGTTCTACAACCACTTCTGCAACAACATCTACAGAGACACCTACAACCACTTCCACTATCACAACAACTACTGTATCAACATCTACAGGAACAGAAACAACACCTCCTACAACAACATCAACAGAGACACCTTCAACCACTTCCACTATCACAACAACTACTGTATCAACATCTACAGGGACAGAAACAACTCCTTCTACAACAACATCTACAGAGACGCCTTCAACCACTTCCACTATCACAACAACTACTGTATCAACATCTACAGGGACAGAAACAACACCTCCTACAACAACATCTACAGAGACACCTACAACCACTTCCACTATTACAACAACTACTGTATCAACATCTACAGGAACAGAAACAACACCTCCTACAACAACATCAACAGAGACACCTTCAACCACCTCCACTATCACAACAACTACTGTATCAACATCTACAGGGACAGAAACAACTCCTTCTACAACAACATCTACAGAGACACCTTCAACCACTTCCGCTATCACAACAACTACTGTATCAACATCTACAGGAACAGAAACAACTCCTTCTACAACAACATCTACAGAGACACCTACTACCACTTCCACTATCACAACAACTACTGTATCAACATCTACAGGGACAGAAACAACTCCTTCTACAACAACATCTACAGAGACACCTTCAACCACTTCCACTATCACAACAACTACTGTATCAACATCTACAGGAACAGAAACAACACCTTCTACAACAACATCTACAGAGACACCTTCAACCACTTCCACTATCACAACAACTACTGTTTCAACATCTACAGGGACAGAAACAACTCCTTCTACAATAACATCTACAGAGACACCTACAACCACTTCCACTATCACAACAACTACTGTATCAACATCTACAGGGACAGAAACAACACCTTCTACAACATCTACAGAGACACCTTCAACCACTTCCACTATCACAACAACTACTGTATCAACATCTACAGGGACAGAAACAACTCCTTCTACAACAACATCTACAGAGACACCTACAACCACTTCCACTATCACAACAACTACTGTATCAACATCTACAGGGACAGAAACAACACCTACAACAACATCTACAGAGACACCTACAACCACTTCCACTATCACAACAACTACTGTATCAACATCTACAGGGACAGAAACAACTCCTTCTACAACAACATCTACAGAGACGCCTTCAACCACTTCCACTATCACAACAACTACTGTATCAACATCTACAGGGACAGAAACAACACCTCCTACAACAACATCTACAGAGACACCTACAACCACTTCCACTATTACAACAACTACTGTATCAACATCTACAGGAACAGAAACAACACCTCCTACAACAACATCAACAGAGACACCTTCAACCACCTCCACTATCACAACAACTACTGTATCAACATCTACAGGGACAGAAACAACTCCTTCTACAACAACATCTACAGAGACACCTTCAACCACTTCCGCTATCACAACAACTACTGTATCAACATCTACAGGAACAGAAACAACTCCTTCTACAACAACATCTACAGAGACACCTACTACCACTTCCACTATCACAACAACTACTGTATCAACATCTACAGGGACAGAAACAACTCCTTCTACAACAACATCTACAGAGACACCTTCAACCACTTCCACTATCACAACAACTACTGTATCAACATCTACAGGAACAGAAACAACACCTTCTACAACAACATCTACAGAGACACCTTCAACCACTTCCACTATCACAACAACTACTGTTTCAACATCTACAGGGACAGAAACAACTCCTTCTACAATAACATCTACAGAGACACCTACAACCACTTCCACTATCACAACAACTACTGTATCAACATCTACAGGGACAGAAACAACACCTTCTACAACATCTACAGAGACACCTTCAACCACTTCCACTATCACAACAACTACTGTATCAACATCTACAGGGACAGAAACAACTCCTTCTACAACAACATCTACAGAGACACCTACAACCACTTCCACTATCACAACAACTACTGTATCAACATCTACAGGGACAGAAACAACACCTACAACAACATCTACAGAGACACCTACAACCACTTCCACTATTACAACAACTACTGTATCAACATCTACAGGAACAGAAACAACACCTTCTACAACAACATCTACAGAGACACCTTCAACCACTTCCACTATCACAACAACTACTGTATCAACATCTACAGGGACAGAAACAACTCCTTCTACAATAACATCTACAGAGACACCTACAACCACTTCCACTATCACAACAACTACTGTATCAACATCTACAGGGACAGAAACAACTCCTTCTACAACAACATCTACAGAGACACCTACAACCACTTCCACTATCACAACAACTACTGTATCAACATCTACAGGGACAGAAACAACACCTTCTACAATAACATCTACAGAGACACCTACAACCACTTCCACTATCACAACAACTACAGTATCAACATCTACAGGGACAGAAACAACACCTCCTACAACAACATCTACAGAGACACCTACAACCACTTGTAAATTGTCATTTGTCCGTTGTGAGTGGTCAAACTGGGTGGACAGCAACGAACCCAGCACAGAACCACATGGATTCGAAATCGAACCTATTGATGCTTTGTGGAATTCAAAGAAAATACGCTGCCAGACACCAAAAGACATTGAATGCAGGGCAGTAGATTATCCAGAAAAGGATTTGAAAGAATTGAAGCAAACCGTGCATTGCAATGCATCTTATGGCCTGATGTGTTCAAATAAAGAAAATGCCCATGGCATGATACCAATTTGTTATAATTACGAAATACGTGTAAATTGTTGCACTGAAATGAAAAATGATTGTTCTACAACCACTTCTGCAACAACATCTACAGAGACACCTACAACCACTTCCACTATCACAACAACTACTGTATCAACATCTACAGGAACAGAAACAACACCTCCTACAACAACATCAACAGAGACACCTTCAACCACTTCCACTATCACAACAACTTCTGTATCAACATCTACAGGGACAGAAACAACTCCTTCTACAACAACATCTACAGAGACACCTTCAACCACTTCCACTATCACAACAACTACTGTATCAACATCTACAGGAACAGAAACAACACCTCCTACAACAACATCAACAGAGACACCTTCAACCACTTCCACTATCACAACAACTACTGCATCAACATCTACAGGGACAGAAACAACTCCTTCTACAACATCTACAGAGACACCTTCAACCACTTCCACTATCACAACAACTACTGTATCAACATCTACAGGGACAGAAACAACTCCTTCTACAACAACATCTACAGAGACACCTTCAACCACTTCCACTATCACAACAACTACTACATCAACATCTACAGAGACACCTTCAACCACTTCCACTATCACAACAACTACTGTATCAACATCTACAGGGACAGAAACAACTCCTTCTACAACAACATCTACAGAGACACCTTCAACCACTTCCACTATCACAACAACTACTGTATCAACATCTACAGGGACAGAAACAACACCTCCTACAACAACATCTACAGAGACACCTACAACCACTTCCACTATTACAACAACTACTGTATCAACATCTACAGGAACAGAAACAACACCTCCTACAACAACATCAACAGAGACACCTTCAACCACTTCCACTATCACAACAACTACTGTATCATCATCTACAGGGACAGAAACAACACCTCCTACAACAACATCTACAGAGACACCTTCAACCACTTCCACTATCACAACAACTACTGTATCAACATCTACAGGGACAGAAACAACTCCTTCTACAACAACATCTACAGAGACACCTACAACCACTTCCACTATCACAACAACTACTGTATCAACATCTACAGGGACAGAAACAACACCTCCTACAACAACATCTACAGAGACACCTTCAACCACTTGTAAATTGTCATTTGTCCATTGTGAGTGGTCAAACTGGGTGGACAACAACGAACCCAGCACAGAACCACATGGATTCGAAACCGAACCTATTGATGCTTTGTGGAATTCAAAGAAAATACACTGCCAGACACCAAAGGACATTGAATGCAGGGCAGTAGATTATCCAGAAAAGGATTTGAAAGAATTGAAGCAAACCGTGCATTGCAATGCATCTTATGGCCTGATGTGTTCAAATAAAGAAAATGCCCATGGCATGATACCAATTTGTTATAATTACGAAATACGTGTAAATTGTTGCACTGAAATGAAAAATGATTGTTCTACAACCACTTCTGCAACAACATCTACAGAGACACCTACAACCACTTCCACTATCACAACAACTACTGTATCAACATCTACAGGAACAGAAACAACACCTCCTACAACAACATCAACAGAGACACCTTCAACCACTTCCACTATCACAACAACTACTGTATCAACATCTACAGGAACAGAAACAACACCTCCTACAACAACATCTACAGAGACACCTTCAACCACTTCCACTATCACAACAACTACTGTATCAACATCTACAGGAACAGAAACAACACCTCCTATAACAACATCTACAGAGACACCTTCAACCACTTCCACTATCACAACAACTACTGTATCAACATCTACAGGGACAGAAACAACTCCTTCTACAACAACATCTACAGAGACACCTTCAACCACTTCCACTATCACAACAACTACTGTATCAACATCTACCGGGACAGAAACAACACCTCCTACAACAACATCTACAGAGACACCTACTACCACTTCCACTATCACAACAACTACTGTATCAACATCTACCGGGACAGAAACAACACCTCCTACAACAACATCTACAGAGACACCTACTACCACTTCCACTATTACAACAACTACTGTATCAACATCTACAGGAACAGAAACAACACCTCCTACAACAACATCTACAGAGACACCTACAACCACTTCCACTATTACAACAACTACTGTATCAACATCTAAAGGAACAGAAACAACACCTCCTACAACAACATCTACAGAGACACCTTCAACCACTTCCACTATCACAACAACTACTGTATCAACATCTACCGGGACAGAAACAACACCTCCTACAACAACATCTACAGAGACACCTACTACCACTTCCACTATTACAACAACTACTGTATCAACATCTACAGGAACAGAAACAACACCTCCTACAACAACATCTACAGAGACACCTACAACCACTTCCACTATTACAACAACTACTGTATCAACATCTAAAGGAACAGAAACAACACCTCCTACAACAACATCTACAGAGACACCTTCAACCACTTCCACTATCACAACAACTACTGTATCAACATCTACCGGGACAGAAACAACACCTCCTACAACAACATCTACAGAGACACCTACTACCACTTCCACTATTACAACAACTACTGTATCAACATCTACAGGAACAGAAACAACACCTCCTACAACAACATCAACAGAGACACCTTCAACCACTTCCACTATCACAACAACTACTGTATCAACATCTACCGGGACAGAAACAACACCTCCTACAACAACATCTACAGAGACACCTACAACCACTTCCACTATTACAACAACTACTGTATCAACATCTAAAGGAACAGAAACAACACCTCCTACAACAACATCTACAGAGACACCTTCAACCACTTCCACTATCACAACAACTACTGTATCAACATCTACAGGAACAGAAACAACACCTCCTACAACAACATCAACAGAGACACCTTCAACCACTTCCACTATCACAACAACTACTGTATCAACATCTACAGGGACAGAAACAACTCCTTCTACAACAACATCTACAGAGACACCTTCAACCACTTCCACTATCACAACAACTACTGTATCAACATCTACAGGAACAGAAACAACACCTCCTACAACAACATCAACAGAGACACCTTCAACCACTTCCACTATCACAACAACTACTGTATCAACATCTACAGGGACAGAAACAACACCTCCTACAACAACATCAACAGAGACACCTTCAACCACTTCCACTATCACAACAACTACTGTATCAACATCTACAGGGACAGAAACAACTCCTTCTACAACAACATCTACAGAGACACCTTCAACCACTTCCACTATCACAACAACTACTGTATCAACATCTACCGGGACAGAAACAACTCCTTCTACAACAACATCTACAGAGACACCTACAACCACTTCCACTATCACAACAACTACTGTATCAACATCTACCGGGACAGAAACAACACCTCCTACAACAACATCTACAGAGACACCTACAACCACTTCCACTATTACAACAACTACTGTATCAACATCTACAGGAACAGAAACAACACCTCCTACAACAACATCTACAGAGACACCTTCAACCACTTCCACTATCACAACAACTACTGTATCAACATCTACAGGGACAGAAACAACTCCTTCTACAACAACATCTACAGAGACACCTACAACCACTTCCACTATCACAACAACTACTGTATCAACATCTACAGGGACAGAAACAACACCTCCTACAACAACATCTACAGAGACACCTACAACCACTTCCACTATCACAACAACTACTGTATCAACATCTACAGGGACAGAAACAACACCTTCTACAATAACATCTACAGAGACACCTACAACCACTTCCACTATCACAACAACTACTGTATCAACATCTACAGGGACAGAAACAACACCTCCTACAACAACATCAACAGAGACCCCTACAACCACTTCCACTATCACAACAACTACTGTATCAACATCTACAGGGACAGAAACAACACCTTCTACAATAACATCTACAGAGACACCTACAACCACTTCCACTATCACAACAACTACTGTATCAACATCTACAGGGACAGAAACAACACCTCCTACAACAACATCAACAGAGACCCCTACAACCACTTCCACTATCACAACAACTACTGTATCAACATCTACAGGGACAGAAACAACACCTTCTACAATAACATCTACAGAGACACCTACAACCACTTCCACTCCTACAACTACTGTATCAACATCTACAGGGACAGAAACAACACCTCCTACAACAACATCTACAGAGACACCTACAACCACTTGTAAATTGTCATTTGTCCGTTGTGAGTGGTCAAACTGGGTGGACAGCAACGAACCCAGCACAGAACCACATGGATTCGAAACCGAACCTATTGATGCTTTGTGGAATTCAAAGAAAATACGCTGCCAGACACCAAAAGACATTGAATGCAGGGCAGTAGATTATCCAGAAAAGGATTTGAAAGAATTGAAGCAAACCGTGCATTGCAATGCATCTTATGGCCTGATGTGTTCAAATAAAGAAAATGCCCATGGCATGATACCAATTTGTTATAATTACGAAATACGTGTAAAATGTTGCACTGAAATTAAAAATGATTGTTCTACAACCACTTCTGCAACAACATCTACAGAGACACCTACAACCACTTCCACTATCACAACAACTACTGTATCAACATCTACAGGGACAGAAACAACACCTCCTACAACAACATCAACAGAGACACCTTCAACCACTTCCACTATCACAACAACTACTGTATCAACATCTACAGGGACAGAAACAACTCCTTCTACAACAACATCTACAGAGACACCTTCAACCACTTCCACTATCACAACAACTACTGTATCAACATCTACAGGGACAGAAACAACTCCTTCTACAACAACATCTACAGAGACACCTTCAACCACTTCCACTATCACAACAACTACTGTATCAACATCTACAGGGACAGAAACAACACCTCCTACAACAACATCTACAGAGACACCTACAACCACTTCCACTATTACAACAACTACTGTATCAACATCTACAGGAACAGAAACAACACCTCCTACAACAACATCAACAGAGACACCTTCAACCACTTCCACTATCACAACAACTACTGTATCAACATCTACAGGGACAGAAACAACTCCTTCTACAACAACATCTACAGAGACACCTTCAACCACTTCCACTATCACAACAACTACTGTATCAACATCTACAGGGACAGAAACAACTCCTTCTACAACAACATCTACAGAGACACCTACAACCACTTCCACTATCACAACAACTACTATATCAACATCTACAGGGACGGAAACAACACCTCCTACAACAACATCTACAGAGACACCTACAACCACTTGTAAATTGTCATTTGTCCATTGTGAGTGGTCAAACTGGGTGGACAGCAACGAACCAAGCACAGAACCACATGGATTCGAAACCGAACCTATTGATGCTTTGTGGAATTCAAAGAAAATACGCTGCCAGACACCAAAGGACATTGAATGCAGGGCAGTAGATTATCCAGAAAAGGATTTGAAAGAATTGAAGCAAACCGTGCATTGCAATGCATCTTATGGCCTGATGTGTTCAAATGAAGAAAATGCCCATGGCATGATACCAATTTGTTATAATTACGAAATACGTGTAAATTGTTGCACTGAAATGAAAAATGATTGTTCTACAACCACTTCTGCAACAACATCTACAGAGACACCTACAACCACTTCCACTATCACAACAACTACTGTATCAACATCTACAGGAACAGAAACAACACCTCCTACAACAACATCAACAGAGACACCTTCAACCACTTCCACTATCACAACAACTACTGTATCAACATCTACAGGGACAGAAACAACACCTCCTACAACAACATCAACAGAGACACCTACAACCACTTCCACTATCACAACAACTACTGTATCAACATCTACAGGGACAGAAACAACACCTTCTACAATAACATCTACAGAGACACCTACAACCACTTCCACTCCTACAACTACTGTATCAACATCTACAGGGACAGAAACAACACCTCCTACAACAACATCTACAGAGACACCTACAACAACTACTATATCAACATCTACAGGGACAGAAACAACACCTTCTACAACAACATCTACAGAGACACCTACAACCACTTCCACTATCACAACAACTACTGTATCAACATCTACAGGGACAGAAACAACACCTCCTACAACAACATCTACAGAGACACCTTCAACCACTTCCACTATCACAACAACTACTGTATCAACATCTACAGGGACAGAAACAACACCTTCTACAATAACATCTTCAGAGACCCCTACAACCACTTCCACTATCACAACAACTACTGTATCAACATCTACAGGGACAGAAACAACACCTTCTACAACAACATCTACAGAGACACCTACAACCACTTCCACTCCTACAACAACTACTGTATCAACATCTACAGGGACAGAAACAACACCTTCTACAATAACATCTTCAGAGACACCTACAACCACTTCCACTATCACAACAACTACTGTATCAACATCTACAGGGACAGAAATAACACCTTCTACAATAACATCTTCAGAGACACCTACAACCACTTCCACTATCACAACAACTACTCTATCAACTTCTACAGGGACAGAAACAACACCTCCTACAACTACAACTACAACAACATCAACAGAGATCACTTCCACCATCTTCTCTGTATCCACAGAGTCTTCACCCAGCTCCACAGCTGGTACTTCCACATGTAAACCAAAGGTAAACTAATCAGAAAGGAAACACACCATGTATTATTGGGCTTACCACCAAATGTGTGCTGGCCTAGTGCCTAGTGCTTTCTACTGTCAATAATGAGTATTTGGGTTATAAATCCCTAACCCTTACTATATTTTCAGTGTGTAGCTTATTCCACACCTTTTGGGCTTCAGACCTCAATGCGACCTGAAATTGTGCCTTTTTTGAGGAGAGATGCACTATTACTTTCTAAGCAATTGAATTTAAAATTTGTGGTAGATGAAACAGATGAAAAACTGTCACAGACTTACATTAAAGGTGGCACCTTAGTTACAATTAAAAGCTATAATGAATGAGCTATTTTAATTTGGGCCAGTAAAGGCATCTTTACACAGAAACAGCGGCACAGAAACCAACTCTGAATGGCATAAATTCACAAAAATGTGCATTTACACAGACTGTTTAATGCTCTTCTGAAGCGGCATAAATGCATTTACACAGGAATTAAAATAGCGGGAAACGATGCTTTGAACATAAGCATTTTAAAACCAACAGTTTTAACAAAATTAATTAAAAAAAAAAATTAAATAATAAACAATGAAATATAACGAAAACGAAATTTTAAAGTAATTTCCTCTGTGTGCTATATCTATCTTACGCTTTGATGATTCTCATAATTCTGTAGTACTAAGAGTTATTTTCTATTTCTTGAAAATTGTTACAGTTGGAACGATGCTACAAAAAACGTCTCGGTTACGTCTGTAACCTTAGTTCCCTGAAGAGGGAACGAGACGTTGCGTCGAGAAATTGACGCTGTGGGAACGCAACGCGTTATGTCGTCATGAAGCACGTGTGAAATCCGTCCAATGGAGTGACGAGACGTCACAGGCGGGTGACGTCACGACCAGGAAACTATAAAGCACGCTCAAACAAAGCAACGCTAGCTTAAAGTGTCTGAAGTAGTCGCTTGACAAGCATGCAGGAAGTATGGCAGGACGACGCAACGTCTCGTTCCCTCTTCAGGGAACTAAGGTTACAGACGTAACCGAGACGTTCCCTTTCAAGGGAACTCGCGTTGCGTCGAGAAATTGACGCTGTGGGAACGTTAATACCCACGCCGCCATAATGACCAATGCCTGTCTAGTGTGACTCGTCAACACCAGACAGAACCCTGGCCCCAGGAGTGGAGCTCAGATCAAGGTCATAGAACCTCATGAATGTATGCGGTGAGGACCAGCCTGCCGCATCACAAACATCTTGCAAAGATGCTCCGAAGAGCAGAGCTTTAGAGGCCGCCATACTCCTAGTGGAGTGGGCTCGAACTGCCAAAGGAGATGGCAGTCCGGCCGACTCGTAAGCAAGTGAGATAGCCTCAACTATCCACTTACTCATCCTCTGCTTAGATACCGGGGCCCCTTTTTTAGGGGACCCGAAACAAATGAACAACTGTTCCGACTTACGCCACAGGGCAGCTCTGTGGACATAAGCATCCAACGCCCGAACTGGGCAAAGCAGATTAAGGCGTTCCTGGTCTGAATCCCTGAAGGGAGGAGGACAGAAGGCTTGCAGTACTATGGGCCTCACCATGTTGGTGGGGACCTTAGGAACATAACCAGGTCTGGGATGAAGGAAAGCCTTCACCATACCGGGTGCAAATTCCAAGCACGACGGGGCAACCGAAAGAGCTTGCAAATCTCCTATTCTTTTAAGAGAGGAGATAGCAAGAAGGAACAGAGTCTTGAAGGTCAAGAACTTAACAGGAACCTCCTCAATGGGTTCAAAGGGAGCTAAGGAAAGGCCCTGGAGCACCACAGCCAAATCCCAAGCCGGTACCCTCGTGCGTACCGCAGGCCTCAGCCTCAGTGTGCCACGAAGGAAGCGAGTGACAAGAGGGTCTCTCCCCAGAGAGCCACCAGCCAAAGGTGTGTGGTAAGCCGCAATAGCCGCCACATAGACTTTTAAGGTGGACGGAGATAACCCTGCAGTGAACCTCTCCTGCAGAAATTCCAACACTGCCCCAACCGAACAGTTTAAAGGATCCAACTGACGAACACTGCACCAAGTAGAAAACAGCTTCCATTTAAAAGCATACAGCTTCCTCGTGGAGGGAGCCCTAGAGTGAAGGATGGTACCCACAACCTCGGCTGAGAGACCAGAGTCTATGAGCTGGGTCCCCTCAGAGGCCAAGCCCACAGGTTCCAAAGTTCCGGGCGAGGGTGAAATATTGAGCCCTCCGCCTGAGACAGAAGATCCCTCCTGACTGGAATCTCCCAGGGAGAGCCGTCTAGGAGAGATACTAGGTCCGAAAACCAAACTCTGCCCGGCCACCGCGGGGCTATCAAGACGAGCCGGACTTGGTCCCGGCGAATTCTCTCTAAGACTCCCGGGAGCAGAGCAATCGGAGGAAAAGCGTACAGACGAAGCCTCGGCCATGTCTGCACCATAGCATCCAGTCCGAGAGGAGCTGGATGGGTGAGGGAGAACCAGAGTGGACAGTGAGACGTCTCTCGAGATGCAAACAGATCCACCTGAGCCCGGCCAAACATCCCCCATATTTGCTCCACCACCTCGGGGTGGAGCCTCCATTCCCCGGGCCTCAGCCCCTGCCTCGACAGGACGTCTGCTCCTATGTTTTGAACCCCGGGGATGTATGCTGCACGAAGCGACAGCAACTTCCCCTGGGACCACAGGAGGATTTGGTGCGCCAGTTTGTAAAGCGGACGCGAACGCAAACCTCCCTGGTGATTTATATAGGCAACCACCGATGTGTTGTCCGACCGGACAAGAACATGGTGGCCCCTGAGATCTGGGAGAAAGACTCTGAGAGCCAAGAAGACAGCCATCATCTCCAGGCAGTTGATGTGCCAGGAGAGATGATGTTCGCTCCACAGACCCTGAGTTGGGCGTCCGTCTAGGATCGCCCCCAACCCGTGAGGGAGGCATCTGTCGTTAGCATCTTGCGACGACAAGGAGCTCCCAATACCGGGCCTTGGGATAAAAACCAAGGTTTCTTCCACATGTCGAGGGCACGTAGGCATCGCCGCGTGACCTTGATCATGCGAAATGGATTTCCCCTTGGAGAAAACCCCCTGGTCCTGAGCCACCACTGCAGGGGTCTCATGTACAGCAGGCCAAAGGGAATCACGTTGGACGCTGCTGCCATTAAACCCAACAGTCTCTGAAATTGTTTCACAGTGAGTGACTGGCCTAGCCTTATCCGGTTTACGGTAGAAAGGATTGAATCTATGCGAGCAGGTGAAAGACGCGCCTGCATCACAACAGAGTCCCAAACCACGCCCAGAAAAGTGGTTCTCTGAGCTGGAGAAAGAACACTCTTCTTGGCATTCAACCTTAACCCCAACCTTCTCATGTGGGCGAGAACGACATCTCGATGCCGAACCGCAAGTTGTTGCGATTGAGCTAATATTAGCCAATCGTCGATGTAATTGAGAATGCGAATGCCCTGTAAACGCAGTGGCGCCAAGGCTGCATCCATGCATTTGGTGAAAGTGCGGGGTGATAACGCTAGGCCGAACGGAAGAACCCGATACTGGTAAACTTTGCCCCCAAAAGCGAACCTCAGGAACTTCCTGTGATGCGGAAGGATGGAGATGTGGAAATATGCGTCCTTGAGATCGATCGTGACAAACCAGTCCTCGGACCTGATTTGTGACACGATTTGTCTCAACGTTAACATTTTGAATTTGAGCTTCATAACTGACTGGTTCAGCAGACGCAGATCCAAAATGGGACGCAACCCCCATCCTTCTTCGGAACGATAAAATAACGGCTGTAAAAACCGTTTTCTCTGTCGAGAGGAAGTACATGCTCTATGGCTTCCTTCTCCAACAGAGTTTTTACCTCCTGTTCCATAACCAGAGCCTGCTCGGGGCCCACCACAGTGGGCAGGACCCCCGCGAACCTGGGTGGGCGAGACCCGAACTGAATAGTATACCCCTTTTCGACTGTACGCAGGACCCATTGAGAAATATTTGGCAGTAGCCTCCATGCTGTCAGATATTCTACTAAGGGAACCAGTCTCTCGAGACTGGCCTCTGGTGTAATTTGAACAGCCAAAACGGTGCCCTGAAGCGGCGCACCAGCAGGGGGCAACCGAGCTGACTGTTCGGAGACCCTCCTTAGAGGGGGCGAGCACCCCAGGGCCGCTACGTTTCCGGGCGGACACCTGAGTGTTTGCTCGCTGGGGACCACCGCGCCCTGAAGCACACGAGGTGGCAGGGTTGGCAGAACGGCCCCCTGAGGGCACTGAAGAGAACTGGGCACCGTATACTGAGGTGTGCGCCACTTCTCTCCAGCGGGGGCTGCCCTCATTTGAGCCCTGACACTCACAGCGTCAGGACTTCTTCGCTGCAGCCTTCTTGGCGATAATGACGTTCCTCAGATCCGTCTTACCCCTTGAAGGCTGCGGCTGTGAGCGCCCTCCCGACCCCCCGAATCTCTGAGGAGGGGTACGGGTAGAAACGCTCCGCTTTTGATTGGCACGGTGTTGCTGTGAGGAGCTGGCTTTTGATGACTGGGGCTGCTGGTGTTGTGGAACAGCCCCAGGGGTGAAAGAGCGACGGGGGAGGAGTTTCTGGAACGCCGCCGCCTGCTTATTGGCTTCCTGAAACCTCTCGACGACCGTGTTAACAGCATCGCCGAAGAGGCCAGGGGGCGCAAGCGGGGCGTCCATAAGGAAGTTCTTATCTTTGTCCTTAATAGAACTCAAATTCAACCATAAGTGCCTCTCCGTAGCCACCAGTGCTGCCATAGCACGACCCACGGATCTGGCCGTCTCCTTGGTGGCACGGAGAGAAAGGTCTGAAGCCCGACGTAGCTCATCGACTACGTCGGGAGTGATTCCCCCGCCCTCATCAATATCACCTAATAATTCAGCCTGATAGGCCTGCAGCACACCCATAGTGTGAAGGCATGCTGCCGCCTGACCAGAAGCCGAATAAGCTTTGCCCACTAAACCAGAGGTGACTCTTACTGGCTTAGTGGGCAGCGTCGGGGTCTTTAGGGACGACGCCGACTGTGGAGAGAGATAGCTCGCAAGCGTCTCCTCCACCTTCGGCATCTCCCCATAACCGTGCTCTTTAAGCCCCACGATCGATGCATAGTGCGTGGTCTGAGCACTATGCACCCGATATGAGGCTGGTTTATTCCAAGATCTCGCCACCTCGGTGTGGAGATCTGGAAAAAACGGGAGACCCCGACGCGGAGGTTGCGCTCTAGAGGGCAGAAAACGTTCATCCAATTTGCTTTTAGGACGAACGTCCTGCTTCTCTGCTGGCCAGTCGATGTTTAATCTGGCAACAGCGCGAGACACAACCTCCACCAACTCCTCAAAAGCAGGCGAGTGGGATGGCGAGTCCTCACTCCCAATAGTATCGATGCTCTCCACATCCAGCTCCTCGGAACTGGACATATTGAGCATCGGTGCTTGACCCAGTGTGGAAGGAACCGCAGAGCGTGCTTCCAGACACTGAGAAAAAGCACTGGATCTATCAGGTGAGGGCTGAGATAAGGCTGGGCCCGTCTCAAACCCCTCTGATAGATCCATTTGCGAGCCCCAGGATAGAGAACGCCGCTGTGCCTCGGCAGCAGCGGGACCCGAACCCTGGGGAACGCGAGCCTGAGCGCCCTCATCAAAGAGCGCCAGGCGGGAGCGGAGCGTCCGTAAAGGAAGCATCTCACAGTGCTCACAGCCAGCACCCTCGAGTGCTGACCGTGCATGCTCCGCTCCCAAACAAGCAACACAAAGATTGTGTGTGTCCCCACTCGTGATGTAGCGAGGGCAGGGATGCACACACGATCTAAATTGCTTTTCCGCCATAATAGTGAATATATAGATATATAAGCCACAAACAACACCAAATAAGACAGACAAGTCACACAAAGCGCTACTGAAGACACAGAAGCTAGCGTTGCTTTGTTTGAGCGTGCTTTATAGTTTCCTGGTCGTGACGTCACCCGCCTGTGACGTCTCGTCACTCCATTGGACGGATTTCACACGTGCTTCATGACGACATAACGCGTTGCGTTCCCACAGCGTCAATTTCTCGACGCAACGCGAGTTCCCTTGAAAGGGAATTATTCATTATTACACCAGGTATATCACAACAGGATTAAAAGATGTTGATCATTATTTTCTTTTTTCAAAGAGACAGAAACAACAAATAATGCTAGCATTTGCATGTCAGGCAGGACAGTAGATGTCACCACTCACCAGACCGTCGTGTGTGGGTGAAATATTGTCCTCAAGGACATAATATTTGGAATATAATATAACAATGCACAATCACACTGTGTTAAGCATTTACCACACCAGAGAGAAATGTAGCAGCGCGTTGATCCAACAGTCTCTTCATAGGAAGATTACAAACGGCGAAATCCGATTGATGACACACAACGATTCTCTGCTGTTATTTTGGTGGTTTGCTTCACGATGTGATAACAGGACTCTTTTACTTCAATGCCCCTTGTTGGTAGACATTATTTTTTATTATTTGCCATATATGTTTCGTCTCCTGCTTCTTGAATCTCGCGCCGCCTGAGCTGACTGGAATGCTTTCGGTTGTCATGACAATGACATCCCAGGTGAAAAAAAAGTACACTTCGATAATGTACTTAAAGTGCTCTATTTTTGTGCACTAATTTTGTACTATATATACTAAAAAATCTTCTTTAGTACTTCTTAAGATCTTAAGAACATCTAAGTGTACTCAACTGTGCTATTTTGAGACAGTATGAAATATGAACTTAAATGTGCTTTTAATGTACTATCTCTGTATTTAAAAAATGTATTTAGACACTACTTATAGTACATTTGAACCCATAGTGTACTACAAGTGGTAGCTAAATATATTTTTAAATACAGAGGTAGTATATCAAAAGCACATTTTAGTTCATATTTCATACTGTCTCAAAATAGCACAGTTGAGTACACTTAGATGTTCCTAAGATGATCTTAAGAAGTACTAAAGAAGAATTTTTAGTATATTAAGTGCAAAATTAGTGCATGAAAATAGAGCACTTTAAGTACATTATAGAAATGTACTTTTTTACCTGGGGTAGTTTAGAGCGGCTATATTTCGCGTTCATTTACACTGAACCAGAACAGTATCAGAGTCGCCTGAGGTGGGTCAGACCCAGTGTATTTTAGGTCTTCTTTAATGCAGCATTGCGTATTTACATTGAATTCTGAGAGCAGATACAGACCCGCTTCAGAGCAGCCATAAATCGGCTGTGTAAAGATGCCTTAAGTTACCCTAACCCTATTAAAAGCATAGCAGTGTTCTAACAGATGAGAACAGGAATGCTAGCAATTAAAAACAAAAATGAAAATTTAATTAAATTATCTTATTAAGCACAGCTAAATGCTATGAATAGATGCTATGTAACTATATCCCAGCTAACAGAATTTTGTTATAAGAACGTTCTCTAAATATTCAGTGTTGGTTCTGGGAACGTAAAAAACTTCCAGTTTTCTTGACGTTACAGGAACATTTTTATAAGGTATAATGTTCCTCAGATGTTCTTTCTATTTAATTTTGATCTAAAATTCAACATTCTAGGAACGTTGTTTTGTAACATTCCAAAAACATGAAAACAATGTTTTTAACAAAAAGTTAACAATGACAGTGTCTAAAATTATATGTTTTCACATTGGTTGAGATTGATACAGCAATTTGTTAAGTTAGCAAATACAAAAGTAAAACCTTTGTTTACACCACTTTAATGCAGTTTGTCTGTTATTGAAATGGACACTGTTGATCTTTATCAGTGCAAAAATATTTTGTGAAAACAACTGTAATTGCTGATAAAGGAGAAACTCTACAATAGTCAGGGGTCAAGAGCTCAACTAAAGCAACCAAAAACCTCCATGATGGTGACTTCAAACGAAACATCTAAACTTCTGTTAATTCTCAATAAGAGATTCTGTAGACGTGTGGCAGAAATAAAGTCAGTCTGGTTAGTAATAAGTGAAGCTGGTAATGCTGTTTGTGGTGTTTAGTCAGGACCACTTAAGTCAAAAATTACAAGAGACAACATTTTGTCAATTTTGTATTGGCATATTTGCTAAAGTTACAATTTGGCAGTTTGACTCTGTTATAAATTCCCCGTCCTTTCATGAGCTCCATGAAAGCCAAGAACAGCAGCAGCTTCTGGGGACAACCTCCCATTTTTTAACTGGGAGAGCAGCAGAAAATCCCCCTATTGAAAACAGAGCATGCATCAATGACAACAGAATGACACTGATTAAGTTATACACAAGATTAGGGAGGAGCTGGGGAGGAGGTGGGTTGCAAGCAGCGTGCAGTGGAAGCAGCCAAGCAGGCAGAGAGACAGAAGCTGCGTTTAAGTAATGCGCCTTATTTTAGAGTTGCCAATGGAGTCCATTGAAATTGGATCAGCTGATATGGGTGGGTTGGAATTTGAGAATCAGCTGATAGCGGAGCTTGACTATGAGGCCTGCCTGAACTAACGCTGACACTTAATTTGTTGAATCAGATATTCAGAGATTTAAAGTCTTTTATCTTCAGTTCATCTAAGGCTGTGGCTGAAGAAAGTTGTAGTTTGTGTTGTTTAGTTCTCTTTCTTTCAGTGCTTGTTCACAGCAGGTGTTTGAATAATTGAAACAATGTTTCGGGAACATCATACTAACCTTTAAATAACATTCTACTTACATTAAGGAAACTGGACAATTTATGTTCTTGGAATGTTACAAATCGTTCCTAGAATGTTGAATTTTAGATCAAAATTGAGAACAGGGAACGAGACTCTGCACTAGACTGTGCTATGGGGAACGTCACTCGTGACTAGTGTTTGAAATGCCAAAATCAGAACACTCCAATCCTATTGGCCAGCGACAGCCTATGACGTCAAACGGCGCGAACCGTAATGCATAAAGGGAGCGCCTGAGGAAGCAGTCAACCTCTTTTCGTCTTTGAGGGACTGTTCAGCAGGCATCCTGAAGCATGGCAGGGAATCGCAGAGTCTCGTTCCCTGTTCTCAGGGAACCATGGGTACATGCGTAACCTGAGACATTCCCTTTCGAAAGGGAACTTCAACTCTGCGCTAGACTGCGCTATGGGGAACGATATACCCACGCCGCCATGCTACAGGAGAGTGCATGCCCAAAATGTTTGTGGCAGTTCCAGGGAAAAACCGGGAGCAACTCTCCAAGGCTGTCAGTGACAGCATTCCTTACGGCCAACTGCCCAAGCTAAGCCTAAAAGAGGCCTTTTGTAAAAGGCCTGCCAAGGCTGCTCAAGGCATCTAGGACCAACAACCCGTAGGAAGTGGTCACTTAAAGGGAATGTGGCAAGGGAACCAGAGGAATCCTGGCCAGTCACAAGGGGGATAAATTCACCCCTGATGCCACCAAGGAGGCCGTACTAATTTAGTGAAAGCCAAACATAGTCTGGGCCAACCTTGTCTGACATACAGAATCTCCAATGCGCAAACTCCAAAAGAGGAGAGCAGGTAAGAGCGACTGCGAAAAGGCAGTAAGCAACTCAAACCCACACGCAGAGATGGGCATCCTGGAGAGAGGAACTCAGCTGAGCACTATAAACCCTGGTACAGGGGAGCACAAACCAGCCTGGGGCTAGTCTGAACGGGAGACTTCACAAAAGTCTACAACCAATGACCAGCTTAGGGAGCTAAACACAATTACACAGTCAACCCAAAGGGAAGTATAAAGCTCAACCTAACAGACAGACCATACTGTAGGCACATAGCCATGGAGGCCGACCAGAAGGGGTCTACAACATAACTAAGTTCTTAAATAAGTTCTTATAAAAGAACTAATATCACAACAAGAACCCAATCCATAAGGTGGTATTCAGGATGGCCCATAAGGCCATTCGACTGAAAACATAGCATGCTAAGTGAATGACCAACCAAATGATTAGGTAGCTGTGAGTGTCCACGAAACAGCCCATCCAACACAATCCAACAAGCAGTGTACTCGGTAAAAGCACCTTTCTACTCTTTAAGCAAGAGGAGTACAACGTACGCCATCACGCGCTAAAGAAGGCCCCATGGGCCTATAACCTCAGCAGATACGTGGCATCAGCTTGTGGCAGTGTTATCAAGCTCCAGGCAGAACAAACCGACTACAGAGGAGGTTAATGTGTCAGCCGGAGCCCTGGCCAGCCAGCGACAAAATTCCTTTCACTGTTTCTTGTCAAAAGAAATGCAAAAGGTATATGCGAGCATGTTCCCAAAGGAGGCCCAGAGGGCCTACCTGTTACACGCAGCGTCAGCTAGCGGCCATTAAGAGATGGGCATCCCGGAGAGCAGAACTCAGCTAAGCGCTATAAACCCTCGTATTGAGGGGAGTAAAATCCGCTCTTCCTAGGATCTACTCAGTGGTTGATAAAGTACTGAGGAGGCTATGCGCTAGAAAAAACCTGGTACAGGGGAGCACAAACCAGCCTGGGGCCAGTCTGAATGGGAGACTTCACAGAAGTCTACAACCAATGACCAGCTTAGAGAGCTAAGCACAATTACACAGTCAACCCAAAGGGGAAGTACGAAGCTCAACTTATCAGACAGACCGTACTGTGGGCACATAGTCATGGAGGCCGGAACAAAGGGCCTCCAACATAACTAGAGTTCTTAATAATGAACTACGCATTCCACAGAAATTCAACACGAGGCGATATTCCGGGATGGCCCGTAAGGCCAAGCACCTGAAACATAGCATGCTGGAAGCATGATCACCAAGTAATTAAGTAACTGTGAGTGCCCACGAAAACAGCCCATCCAACACAATCCAATGAGGAGTGTACTCGGTAAATGCACCTTTCTACTCTTGACTGAAAGGAGGCCCTGATGAGGGCCTACAACCTCCATGAACACATGGCAACAGCCAGTGGAACCTTATGACAAATGCCAGCCAACGGGCCAGTGCTCGAAAGACTCATAGGTAGGAGAAGTACACACTACGCCACAGAACTCAATGAAAAGCCTGAGCTAAGGCTTATTCGTATGAAGGGGGCGTGGCCAATGGCGGCATGCGTCATAAGACATGACTCAACCATGGAAAGAATCTAGATATAGCCAACCCAGCTGGGCCAACACAGAGGCTACAAAGGAGGCCTGGTAAGGCCTACTACTTTTAAGCACCATGTGGCACCAGCCCGTGGTCATAAAAGGGCCAGTGCTCAAAGGGGACCAGTTCTAGACCCTACACGATAACTGTGGCTAACTAGCTACACAACCTGAGCTTAAGCCTACACATACCAACAGGCAATGTACATATAAATATGCTATCATGGTCTAAGGAAGGCCTATAAGGCCTAACACCTCAAAAAATGTGAGCATAATCCTAAGGCAGTGCTAAAAAGCGTGAGCAAACTAGTGATCGTAAACCAACAGCACCCCAAAATAAGCTGTATTAAAGAGAGGCTATAATAAAGAGCCAACAATCTAACAGCAAGTCTAAAACAGCTGCTGTGGTCATGATCGACTGGGGGAAGTCAAGAATATACTATTCTAACTAGAATAGGACTCTCTACACTCACCCTGTGTGCAATCCAACAGGTGATGCACTCAGTTAAACACAAACCCTAACCGGGGAGTACAACAAAACACCACGTTCATAGACAGAGGCCAGTCACAACCTGCTATCACAGAAACAGGTGTTAACCTGTGGCAGCATTAGAGTAAGCTCACATAAATATGTAGGGCTAAAGTCTAAGAACTCCAAAGCAAAAAGTGCTTTGAACACACATGCCATCCTTACAAGGATAAATGTTTTTCACAGGACAAATCTGACATTTGTACTGAACCCAAAAAAAACGGAAGCTACGAAGCTTAGCACCGTTAAATCAAACTTGATAATACAAGGGGTTCACGTGAAAACATTAAAGCATGAAAGGTTCTGAACAGTGAGGCCTAGCGTAACGCACAAATTATCTCCTCGGAGATAAGGGCCTGCCACCTGAGACAAACAGCATCAGGAAGGCTAATAACAACCTAAAACTTAGCTGTTGATCTGACTAAAGCACCTACATACAAAAAATATGAAGGGGAATATGGGCAAAAACGGCCACCAACTCCCTCAGGAGGAGGCCAGAACTAGGAACTATATGACCACAAGGGGATAGTAAATAACAGGGGAATGTAAGCAACCAACACCTAACCTAGCACTAGCCTAGCCACTAGCTAAGGCCTACTGGGCCAAGCAAAGCTTGGGCTTCATCTTGAAACCTTCAGAAAGGAGAAAATGAAGCACTGCAAGCAAACAGTGTCAGGCGGCCGATAAGCTGTCCTGCACACAAATAACTGAAGCAACGAGTGCCAACTCAAACCAAACTAAAGTATTAGCTGAGAAGCTACTCTAACATAGGAGGCTATAAAATAGCGGCAATAAAGCGGCCTGCATGTTTTGAAAACTAGCCAACCTAAAGCTACAGTTATTTTGCCCAAAAAGCCCCTTCTTTCTTTACTGACTGCATGCTCAGGAAAGCTATACAGGAAAAACAAGGTCCACACTTTTTATAAACATAAAAATATGGACCCATCTTACCTTCCTGCGGCTTGTAGAGCAAAGATATTTCCTCCTTATTTAAAGCATGAAGAAGGAAGAAATCAAAAGTTCTTTAAAGCCTAAAAGCACATTCACTATCAAGCCAGAAGGCGGTCTTAGAAAGAATTCCAGCTGACAGCCTAACTGTAAAAACACCTGAGCAAGTAGAAATATATATATTTTTATGGGAGGTGAAAGAAGAGGAAAGGGTACCCACTGAGTGGGTACCCTCAAAATGCACTCAAATGCATTCAAGTCACGAGTGATGTTCCCCATAGCGCAGTCTAGCGCAGAGTTGAAGTTCCCTTTCGAAAGGGAACTGGATGTTTTTAATGTTCCCAGAACCAACACTGAATATTTAGAGAATGTTCTTATAACATAATGCTGGTATAATGTTAATGAATAATGTTATTTAGTATTTTGTATAACTAGATTTCAGGTTATAGTTTATGTGAATCTATAAGGAAAAGTGAACATTTTAGGGTGCTATGATTGCCCATTATTTCTTTTAAATTTGTCACCATTTTTAATCACCTTTTCCACTTCACTAGTTATTGTCAAATGGTTTTGTGGTGTCACTACAAATATTTTTTAAACTACAAATATTCTATGTAAGAATGAATATAAAGTTATGAAAGCTGTAGTAGTAGTAGTAGTAGTAAAGATTTTGCATAATACTGTTTAAAATAGTTTTAGATGGAATATAGTATGTCACACACCAGGTGTGCTAGCATTCCAAAAGTAATTATTTCAACTATCCACATATCAATTGTCTTTATATATAAAAAATGTAAATGTATTTTAGTAGAATTTTAACCGTGCAACTCAATCCCTATACAGTGTGACCCAAGAGATGCAAACCAAATTTACTGTGTCAATGGACTTCCACCTGAGGAAGTGTATTATAAAAATGGCTCCTGCTGCACGTATGAGTGTCCTTGTGAGTTTAAACTATGCTTGCTGAAATTGGTATATTATTAATATTATTCCTAATGGTAATATAAAAAAATATTAATATTGTCTTTGCCAATGCATTATATTTAACTTTGTTTTAAAAGATTTGTTTCTTTTTCTCAAAAGGTGTATGCAACACCTGGGGTGACCCTCATTACAAAACCTTTGATGGACTTTATTATGCTTTTCAAGGAAACTGCACATATGTTTTGTTCCAAGAAATCATCCCAACATACAATATCAGTGTCCATGTTAAAAACTATTATTGTAATGTTCAAAAACATCTCGCCTGCCCTGAGTATGTGATTGTGAATTACAAATCCCATAAAATCCAGCTGACAAGCAACACTACTAAAATCCAGGTGAGTGCCATGACTATTTCACACTAATTTGTTCACAGAGAACATTTGTAAAATATATGTGAAATAATTTCACTTTCTTTAACTTACTGACAAGATCTTGCAATTCTTTTTTTCTCATTATGAAATGTCATTATGAAATAAATGTTTTTTTTTCTCTAATACACATTTGCCACAATTGGTACCCTTTAATTCGATACATTTTACATCCTCCTTTTACCAAAATAACAGCTCTTGAGTCTTCTCTTATAATACCTGATGAGTCTGGAGATGAGAGACCATTAATTTTTTCTCTTTGTTTGTCTGGCTGGTTTTAATACAGTTAAAACTGCCCAAACAAAATATAATATTTGAAAGTCAAGGGTCAAGAGCTCAACTAAATCAAACCCTGATCTCGATGATGGTAACTTAAAAATAGTGATTTTCTCCTTTGGTGATTCTGCTTGTTATCATCAGGTGTCTTCAATAATGGTCAATCATCACTCAATTAATCACTTATTTATCTCATTAATGCTTCAGTAGGTGGAAAAGAAATATGGCAGGACTTTTACTCTTTGACCCCTGGACTTCCCACCTCTGTATATATATATATATATATATATATATATATATATATATATATATATACACATATGCCAACATGGCTTGGCAAACAATATATTCAGATAACATCTTCCTCTGGCATTCCAAAGATATTAATACGAGTGAAAAATATTTTCTCCCTTCTACCACACGTTCGCTGATCTCTGCGGTGTCTCCTCCTAGCAGCAACAATTACAGACATGTCGCAAAATGGGTTAAGACATGCTTTTTTGGGGTAGTAAATAGTGGTGCAAATACCAGTAAATTGACAAGCGCAAAGATTAGTAAATCCCATTGCATGATTCATTTAAATACCCTCCTCCCATAAATTTTGCGTCCGAAAGGGAAACTCCTACAAATTTATATGCAGTAATACTCTATTCGGAGTAGTCGCAAAACCCTCTTTTGGCATTAAAAAAACTACTGTCTGGATTTACTAAAGACACACAGTGCAAAATTAGCACTGAAAAGGTGTGGACCGAGTTGTTTTTGTGGCTGACTGTCTTTGGAATGCCAGAGGAAGATGCTATTCAAACATATAATTTGCCAAGCCATGTTGGCCTATATGTGTGTACCTGTTTGTCAGATTACATGTAACAAGTTGTGTCAACCCGCACCTGATGGGCATCCGCTCTGCTTATTTGCAACCCAACACTAATGTACTCTGCTCTTCTTAGATTCCGTTGGTCATTATGTAAATGATTTGACTTTATCTGTGCTCTTTAATATGCGTGACAGCAGTAGATCATGCGAACTTGCCACTCCCATCGGTGCATCTGTGGAATTGCACTCTCACTTTAATTTGCCACGTTTAGTAAATCTGGCCCTTATTATCATTTTTCTCTGCTGTCCACAACTGTCAAAAGAGACTTTAGATCCATGTAATGGACTCCAACCCAACAGTTGAGAACCAGTGCTGTCATGTTCATGGGACATTGCAAAATAAAATATTCTAGAGCCTAATTTTATTGTAACTTCAAAATGCCTTTTGTTTCCCACAGGTCTATGTTAATGATGCATTGATAATGCCAACCTATCAAGTTGAAGATATAATCGTCAGCACTACTGACATTTCAGTCCTTGTGAATATAACTAATATAAAAGCTATCATTTTAGTCAGTCATCTAGCTGTTGCTGTCAAACTCCCATCCTTGTACTTCCATGGTAATACTAAGGGACTATGTGGTGAGTACAGATCTTATTCTGATTCTCTGACAATATTAATTAATCCGGCTGACTAATATTATCGTAGATACTGTATAATTCTACTTATGATGTACCAAGTACATCGGGTGTTATGGGAAGTGTTCCTGGTTCTGGCTGACCTAAATTATGTAGCCTAACAGCATGGGCGTAGGTTTAGGGGGGGACGCTAGGTACTAGTCCCTATCAATATTTTGAGATGACAAATTTGTCCCCACCAATATTTAGCAAGCTCCTTTGAACTGCTATTTGGATCTTTGCACTGGTTTCTGGATCGATTCTAACGGCCAGGACGACGACAGTACAAGAAACCCCGTAATTTGATTGGTGGCGGGGTATCTGACAGGCTACACGCGCGGGCGGGGACTACTTTTGTGCTTGCACTAGCAGCGAGCAGTTGGTGTGTGTGTGTGTGTGTGCGTGCGTGCGCATGTTGACGACGCCGACGGTAAGTTACCAGGGCTGTCTCTCTGCCACATACAAAGGCCAGAGTAAAAACATTTTAATATTCTGGGTTTTTTTGCCCCTTTTTGTACTTTGTAGATGCCACCCAAAAGGAAGAAAGGGGACATAAGAAGCAACCTATTGACTAAAGATGAAAATAAAGCATCCAACTGAAAGCCAAAAATGAAAGCAGAAGATCATAGAAAATAGGCTAGTGCTAAATTACAAAAAGGGGAAAAATTTTCAGTCTTTGCTGAGACATTATTATTATTATTATTATTATTAGTATATTATTATTATTATTATTATTATTATTAGGCTATTATTATTATTATTATATATTGCCCAAGCGTATTTACCCCATCGCCAGCTCTGCTAATGGTCAGCTACTGGGACTTTTCCATGCCTAGCCAATAAGTCTAGAGTTGTTTCTTTATTTTTTTTTTTACTATACATGAATTATCATGATGCACTGATCAAAATTACTGAAAATATATTGTTAGACCAGCTAAAATAGCCTATATTATTAGACCAAAAATATCTTATCGATTAATTAAGCAATAAAGACATGTAATAAAAGAAATTTATTTAAAAAAATAAAAAATAAATAAATAAATAAAAAGGGGAAGAAAGATGCCTGTTGCTTCAGCCTTATTCAAAGGCCGCGGAAACATGGCTTCGTACGCACTTCAATCCATTCCACAGCCGACGTTCTTGTTTTTTTTTCCATTTATTAAATATAGGCAATTGGTTGATGAAACATTGATTGAAATTAAGATACAATTTCTACAAAATGAAATTCACTTTAAAGAAAGACTTGCTATAAAACAAAACTTAATGAAGTGGTCAAACTCAAGTCTGACCCGCTGGCATGTCTCCCAACATTGCGCATCCGTCATGCTATTCAATTATCATAATCATCGAGATGAAATTAAATAATAATAACAATAATAATAGGCTATAGCCCACTATAAATATTAAACTAAATTTGCTACATTTTATCCCTCTGGCCAACAAACGCGTCAGCGCTTTCTGATGGATTTTTTCCTCATGACAGCTGAAACAACTGAAAACAGTCCTTCCCTCATTTTTGGCGATAGCCTATAGACTAGTGCAAGACTACAAATGGTGTACTTTTATTTGTGTACGCTCACAATAACAACAAACCATTGTACTTTTGTAAAATAAAACAAATATATGAAAAAACTGCGTGTGCTTTCAGCTGTCTCTCTGCTAGAATTTTTCTGGAACGTCTCAGAAATTTTACTTAAACTCAGAGAAAAATTTTACCTAAAAAGAAAGAAATATCTCAATTCGATAAGATAGGCTATAGGTCTGTGATAAATAAGAGGCGATCTATCCACTAGAATGTGTTGTTTCTAAAATCATGGCCACACTGTAAAACTCAATAAGTTCAGAATACTCAAAACATTTGAGGAAACTTATTACCTCGAAACATTTAAGTTAACTAACTTATTTTTTTTAAGTTAGTAGAACTTAATTTTTTTGTGACAAGTGGGGCGGGGCCGAGAGCCATGGAAGTGGAGCAATGCTAGTGTGGTGCACAGGTGTCTCTCATTAACAATCACATCACTGGCATTCCTTCGCTCCCACAGTTCTCAGCCTCGCCCTACTCAAGTACATATAGTTAATTTACATAAACATCACATTCAAATCTTGGTTAAATTAGTTAGTTAGCAAAAAACACATGCTATTATAACTATAAAAGAGACTGTCAATATATACTTGCATGTATGTAATCAAAAAACATATATATGTTTTAAACATAAAAGTATATGTGGTTTTAAAAGTTTTGCAGCCCATCCTCAACCTAACCACACGGTCTACTCTTCACCAGAATGGTAAACCTACAAAACTAACATAACAGAACCCCCTGTCAATCCCAACATAACACAACATTAAACACTAACTTATGTCTCCCTATGTTAATCTTATGCAAAAACACACAAAATAACACTTTATTTCAACATTTAGACAGTCTGATGCAAAGCATGCTGGGAACTAGAAATCTGCTGCAACTAAAACAGTTTAGTTTACTTGAAATATGTCAGTGCTGTGAACTCAGAAGTAAAAGAAGTTTTAAATACTCATAACAGTTAATTTAACTGAACTAATTTGTTTAATTTAAGTTTGTCCTACTCAAACGAATTAAGTATTTTGAGCATTAGGGTTTACAGATCGTTGCTGCTGTTATCAGTTCTTTTGGCGCTCGTGCACACGCGCAGTTTTCACACAGACAATCGAGCATTTCGTTCTGGTAAAAGCACAAAACAAAATGCACACAACGTGTCCTTGCTCTTGTTGTACAATCACTAATGAACACCTTTGGTTTTAATGAGTAAATTGGCATATAGTTATTCCTGTCTGCCGGTAGGCTATTTAGTCTGCGATATCAAATCACTCAACATTATAGCATATATAGGCCTACTAGCCTAATATTATTCAATAATAACATCAAATGTTATTAACCTTTATTTTTCTAATCAAACCAGTTTCAGAACGTTTATAATACAGAAGGAATGCTGGAACAGAAACGTTAAAAAACTGATTCTGCTCGGAGTGGAGTGATTTAATTTTCGTTTTTAAGCCCTGGTATAAACTTTAGTAAAATGTTGATAAATTGTGCAGTCTTATACTGGTATCCCAGATTTCAATATTTGGTGATTTAAATGCCTGCTTGAGGTCTCTGTGAAAGTTTTAAAGCAGTTTTAAAGCAGTCTTATGTGCCGCTTTCAGACCGGTCACATCCGTAACGTTGTTTTTTCCTCATTTATGCGAACACGAAAAATGAAATAAATTTTTTTTGCTCTGTGGAGAGCCAACCCTTCTTCATTAGGTGGCCAGTTTTACTTTTGATTTGCGCAATGTAATTCGCAGAATTCCTAAAAAATATGTTGTCAGCCAAAACTTAGTGACTTTTTTTTTGTCACGTCCATAATGCTGTATATTTCCCTCATCTAAAATATAAAACAATTGTATAGACTGACATTTTTCTTATGTCTGGGCTACTTTAGTAAGGGATTACGAATATACAAATAGACGGTTTAATATGTTGCTATTAAATGCATTCTTTGAGCGTTTATATTTCAAGATATGATATTCTGTATTGCCAACAGTCTGAAATAAAAAAGGATATTACCATTAAATCACTGGTATCTTACAACAAAAGAATCTCACCAAAGCTGAGACCAAACCTACGCCCATGCCTAACAGTAATTTAACTGATTTGAATTTAAAAAAAAAAAAAAAAAGATATTGTGTTATGTGTATGCCACATTAAAGAGATGTGTTTTAGTCTAGATTTAAACTGTGCTTTTGTTTTCCGAACAATGCTAGGAAGACTGTTCCAGAGTTTGTGTGCTAAATAGGAAATGGATCTACCGCCTGTGGTTGATTGTGATATTCTGTGATATTATCAACTGGCCAGAATTTGGAGATCGCAATAGACATGAAGGACTATAATGTGTCAAAGGCCCAATGAAGAGTGTTGGGACGTGCAGCATTATTCAATGTGTTGACGTAATATCAACTGAAACAGGAAGACAGGGCGATATATCGAACAGTCTCGCCCTTTTTTTTAAATAGTCAATAGCATTTTGTTTATGTTACAGCTCACCAGAGCCGTTAGACTCTGTAAAACCTCTGTTTCCTTCTGATCACTAAACGTTTCTCCTCATAATGTCCTTTATATCGCTTATATACAGAGGTGGGAAGTCCAGGGGTCAGAGAGTAAAAGTCCTGCCATATTTTTATTCCACCCACTGAAGCATTAATGAGATAATTAAGTGATTAATTGAGTGATGATTGACCAGAAAAATCTAAAATTTTAAGTTACCATCGTCAAGGTCAGGGTTTGTTTTAGTTGAGCTCTTGACCCTTAAATATTTAATAATAACCAACCAGACATGAAATGATGAATAGGTGGTGTTGCTTATGCTTTCACATAATCATTATTTGATCTGAACTTCTTTAGAGCTCAATCTCTGAGTTAGATTTACATTATTGATTGCAGCACTGTGACTCTAGAGCAGATGATCAACTTTTACAATACAAAAATATATTATTTTTAAAGTTCTGATTTAAAAAGAAAAGTTTCATTTAAACACACAGACATCAGGAATCAGTCTGTGAATCTCAACAGTGGTGGCCATGTTGTAGTGCATTCTGGGTGCCACCAATCAAAATTCATCCATGCCTCCCATCATGCATTGCTGCATGAATAAATTATTTGCTTAATTGTCTTAGTAATTTCCTTTATTCTCACTGTTTTCATTTTTGCTATTTTTCTGTGACTTTTTAGTAGCTTGTTTTCTAATGTTCAGAGTTGATGTTTATCAGAATATGTTGCTTGTCACCGTCGTTGAGATTCATATGCTGATTCTTGATGTCTGTGTGTGCCTAAAACAAATCTTTTTTTTTTTGATAAGGACAACTTTCAAAAAAATTTTGCATTGATAAAGTTGATCTCCTGCTGTAGATTCACAGTGCTGTTGTAATCAATAATGTAAATCTAACTAAAATTTGGCTCTAAATGAATTCAGTGATTTAGATCAAACAATGATTATGTGAAAACATAACCAACACCACCTGATCACTTTTCATTTTCTAACTTTGCTTGCCTGGTGGGTTTTAATGCAGTTAAAACTGCTCAAACAAACTATAATATTAAAAAGTCAAGGGTCAAGAGCTCAACTAAATCAAACCCTGACCTCTATGATGGTAACTTAAAAATAGTGATTTTCTCTTTTGGTGATTCTGCTTGTTATCATCAGGTGTCTTCAATAATGGTCAATCATCACTCAATTAAACACTTATTTATCTCATTAATGCTTCAGTGGGTGGAATAAAAATATGGCAGGACTTTTACTCTTTGACCCCTGGACTTCCCACCTCTGCTTATATACAGCATTCTGTGCGGAATTCGAATGGGTCCGATACCTTTTTTGGCCAGTGCCAACTCACACATATGATCCGTTCTGTGCTCTTGTGTCTCTGCAGCCGATCACATGACACTAATGCGAAAACGGACTTCATTCACGTCAAAGGAAAGATATTTACTCTGTCTGAATCGTTCCCTATCCTCTATATAGTGCACTATGTGCCAATCACCATGTAGAAACTAGTAAATGCGTGAATAAATGACCGATTTCAGCCACAGCTTCAGTGTCTGTTGATAGTGTAGGAAGGGGCGAGACTTCAGATTCTAGAGTGCATTTGATTGGACAGAAGATTTTATGAGAAGCTAAAGTGTGATGTGATGTCATGAAAATCCGTTTAGTGGAAGTGAGAGACTGTAAGTTTTGAATACTTGTATCTCCTAAATGCGAATTTTGTCATTGTTTTGGAACACACCAGCTTATTCATAACCTTAAGGCTAACATATTCATAATAAAAGCTAAAAAATGTAAATTTTGATTTCAGGGGGACTTTAAGAGCTTGCTCGGGGGAGCTAAACCATTTAGTGCTTTGTAAGTAATTAGCAGAACTTTAAAATGTATATAATGCTTAATAGGGAGCCAGTGCAGTGTTGACTGAACCAGGCTAATAGCTGCTGTGTTTTGGACCAGCTGGAGTTTGTTTATTTGGCATGCAGGGCAACCACCCAGTAGAGCGTTACAGTAATCTAGCCTTGAGGTCATGAACGCATGAACTAACTGTTCCGCATTTGTCATTGAGAGCATATGACATAGTTTAGATATATTTTTAAAATGGAAGAATGTGGTTTTAGAGATGCTAGAAATGTGGCTTTCAAATTGGAATCAAAGAACACACCCAGGTTCCTAACTAATGACGAAGACTTGACATTTTATAATGACAATGAAAAATAAATTTGTTAATGGAGTTGTCCGTTGGACTTGTACAAAGATCAGTATCCTTGGTCTAGTATAGACTAAAGTTTTGAACTAAATAGTTTAATTTTGTTTTAATTCTGTCATTTTTAAGGGGTTTGTGACAATAACACAGCTAATGACTGCAGACTCCCTAACGGAACAATTCACACATCTTGTGAGCAAATGGCAGACTTGTGGATGGTACCCCCGGGATGCCAGCCTTCTGGTAATGAAACAAGAAATAAAAGCTGTTTACCAGAAATTTACAAGGCCTGTGAACTCATCAAGGGCAAGTAAGGCAAAGCTTTAATCTTTCAAAATGAAATTGTAATATGCATAATTGATCTATTCCACAACTTGGAAAGCTGCTTATATAATCATGCTGCCTACTATGATACATTCTTCTGAGGACCCTAGACCGTCCCTGACAATATGCTGATTTCAGATTATTTTTTATACCACCCCACCACCTCAAAAAAAAAAAAAAAAAGCAGATCTGACTGTTTCTATGTAGGCAGTAGATAGTAAGGTGGCTCACTAGGTTTTGGAACAGAGCTAATTTATCACAGGAACATGTGATAAATTTCATGTATGTGACACTGACTAGAATTATTAAACTTTATAATATTAAACCGTGATATACTTAATTACACAGGTCACCATTTTTCATTGTTTTAAAGAAATATTTCACCCAAATAATGAAAATACTTTCATTCCAAACCTGAAATTCTGTTGAACACAGAAGGGGACATTTTTTAAAAATGTCCTGACTGCTTTTCCCCCCATACAATTGCTATTCAAAGTGAAAGGGCTGCAGGTATTGTCAAGCTCCAAAATAACAAAAATGGACAATAAAGGTATCGTAAATTTGGTCCATAGGAAAAAGCATTATACAGGAGCATTATATTCCTTATTTTCTGAAAGCATACTTTTAATTTTGACCTCCACTGTAGCTCTTCATTCAATTATGATGCCTTAAAATTTTGGCAGGTTTGAGATCACTTTTGGGAGCTTGACATCACCCTTCCCATTCAGCTTCATTATTTGGGTTCTTTAAAAATCTCACCGTCTGTAAAAAAAAAAAAGAAACGCAACAAACAAAGTCACATGGTGACTTTTTCCAAAGGACCATTGTCCTGCAAAATTTAGCTCTAGCCATAATAAAACAAACTTGAACAAGGCAATCAATGTCTTTAGGATCACCAGAATTTTTTTTTTTTTTTTTAGGTGAACTGTCCCTTTAAATATTTTATTTTTATCTCTGAAAAAAAAAATGATATTGATACTGACAATAGTCACAATTTTGATTTTCTTCACAGATTATTTAAAAAATGCCATGGGGTCGTTCCATATCAAAACTATTATGAAGCATGCAAATATGATGCATGCGCTCTTAATAATAAGTCTGTTGCATGTACCAGTCTTAATGCCTATGCACAGCAATGTGGCCTGCAGTCTGTTTGTGTTGACTGGAAAAACTCAGCTGACCTCAAAGGGCTATGTGGTAAGAAATTAACCCACCATTGCAGTACTTTATAACAGAGTACTTTCTTTCAGTATTTTTTTAAATACTCAACTGTGGCAATACATTATGTTGATATAGTAAACATACCTAACATTATAAGAGGACTCTGAATTTATTCATTGTTGGTTTCCATAACAGAATACAAGTGCCCGAAACACAAAGTGTACAAGGCGTGTGGGCCTAAAATAGAAAAAACCTGCAGTACAAGGTAATGATCTAATCTCTAGTCATGGCATAACATCATCTTTGTGTTGAGTAAATGTAATACTGAATTCTCCAAATATTACAGTATGTAACAGTCTTCTATTGTATTTAAATAACAGATACAATGATAAGTTTGTGGAGAAAGATTGCCAAGGCAAAGATTGTCAAAAAACATTCATGGAAGGTTGTTTCTGTCCTGACAACACATATCTAGTTAGTTCAACGACAGATAAATGTACACCTAACTGCGGTAAGACATGTTACTTCATTTACTATTTGTGTTTTTTTAGATAAATGCTCTTGATGCCATACTTTTGTTGATTTTGTATCAATCTCACCTTGTAGATTGCATGGGCCCTGATGGATTACCTAGAGTGGTATGTCTTTGTTGTGGATTACATTTTCCTTCAAAAGCAACATAAAATGTACCATATCGGACTGAAAATGCAGCCTTGTGTTAAAAGCAGAGAGTCTTAAAGGGATAGTTCACCCAAAAATGAAAATTTGATGTTTATCTGCTTACCCCCAGGGCATCCAAGATGTAGGTGACTTTTTTTCTTCACTCGAACGCAAATTATGATTAACTGCAACCACTGCCGTCTGTCAGTCAAATAATAGCAGTGATTGGGAACTTGAACAATAATAGTCGAAAAAACTTCCATAGACAAATCCAAATTAAACCCTGCGGCTCGTGACGGCACATTGATGTCCTAAGACACGAAACGATCGGTTTGTGCGAGAAACCAAACAGTATTTATATAATTTTTTACCTCTAATACACCACTATGTCCAACTTCGTTCAGCTTCCGGCTAGTGAGGTCAGATCGCGCTCTGACAACAGAAGTGATGTCTCGCGCTCATTGAAGTATATGGGCGAGACATGACTTCCGTCATCACAACGCGTTTTTTGACCTCACTAACAGGAAGCTGAACGAAATTGGACATAGTGGTGTATTAGAGGTAAAAATTATATAAATAATGTTCGGTTTCTCGCACAAACCGATCGTTTCGGGTCTTAGGACATCAATGTGCCGTCACGAGCCGCAGGTTTTAATTTTGATTTGTCTAAGCAAGTTTTATTTACTGTTATAGTTGAAGTTCCCATCTACTGCTATTATTTGACTGACAGACGGCAGCGGTTGCAGTTAAAAATCATAATTTGCGTTGGACTGAAGAAAAATAGTCACCTACATCTTGGATGCACTGGGGGTAAGCAGATAAACATCAAATTTTCATTTTTGGGTGAACTATCCCTTTAACTACATTGCCACAAGCTACACTACCAGTCAAAAGTTTGGAAACATTACTATTTTTAATGTTTTTGAACACAGTCTCTTACGCTCATTAAGGCTGCATTTGTTTCACAATAAATACAGAAAAAACAATAATATTGTGAAATATTATTACCATTTAAAATGATGGTTTTCTATTTTAATATACTTTAAAATATAATTTATTTCTGTGATGCAAAGCTGAATTTTCAGCATCATTACTCCAGTCTTCAGTGTCACATGATCCTTCAGAAATCATTCTAATATGCTGATTTGATGCTCAGTTATTATCAATGTTGAAAACCACAATTTTAAATTGTGATAATATTCATTCATAAAAAACAAAAAACATTAAAAATAGTAATGTTTCCAAACTTTTGACTGGTAGTGTAACTCTGAAATGATTTCTCATTTTACTCAATTTAGTCAGCCTATTCATAATCAAAACTATAATAACTAGCATTAACTGTCACTAATGATCTTCTCCTTTTGTAGCCCGGGGATACATGGATCTTTAACTGTACCATATACAACTGCTCCAGTGAGAGCTTTGGTGTTGTGAAACAGCCTATTAAGTGTCCTACTATGCAACCCTGTGGCCCTGAATACAAAACAACAGATATAAACTGCTGTTCTACCTGTGGTTAGTCAAAATGAAAAATGTTTTTAAGTAATTCTAAATGTATAAAACTTGTTAGCATGTACTTTTGTGACATATTACATCATAATTTGAACCAGGCAAGCACTTACAAGTCATTCAGACAATTTGAAAACAAAACAAAAAATTACTTATCTAGTTTGAGACCACCTTGTATGAACACTTTTGATAAAAAAAAAAAATTCAAAATCAAAATGCTTCCAAACTTTTAAAGTGACTCCCTGTTTCATCTCAACCATTTAGTGTGTGATCTTGAGCGGTGTCTTCAGAAGAAATGTGATGTGGGGTTTGAGTTAGCAGCATATAAAAATAATAATAGTTGCTGTCCACCCTGTGGTAAGTCTCAGATTTTTCCTTCATCTACATTTAAACCAGTAATCTGAGTAATTATTAATATATTATTGCTGCTACAGTAAAACAAACTTTACAAGGAAATTCAATGGACATATTCTGTGCTTTACTGCACAAACTTGGTACATATGTAAATGTGAGGATTTACTGAATTGAGTTAGTAAGCAGTTTCTAATATTATTTATCTTTCTGTCCAGTGCGCAAAGAAGTCTGTGTGTACAATAACACTGAATACAAGGTGAGGTGCTAGGTTAATTTGTTTACTCTATTTACATACAATAGGAAAAAACTGGAATTTTAAAACGACACAAATGCAAACACCACTGTTACATTTAATGTCATGTTTTCCTATGTTGTCATTTTCATTTATCTGGTGTAATTCATCAGTACCATGTTGGTCTGCATTTTTACAGCTTTGACATTTTGATAATATTTGCAAGCTTTGAGCAGCATAAGGGTGGGTAGATGACAGAAGCAAATGTGAATGGACCATATGTCCCATATTGCTTTAGAGTTTTTCATTAAATAATTATTACAAATACAAATACAAATACAAAAATAAAAATAAATAAATAAAAAAGTCCATCATAAAACAATTAAAAGCTTTTTCTTTCTTTTTTTTTTTTTTTGTGAACAATACATGTTGGGTTTACATTGCTCACTTTGCTCTTCTCTCTAGCCTGGAGTTAAAATCCCTTCGGAGCCTTGTTTGGATTGTTACTGTGAAATGGATAAAGGCCCACAGACTCAACAATATGCTGTGAAATGTGTTAAAAAAGTCTGTGCATCTTGCCCTCTGGTAATAATTAAACTTTACACTTGTCATTACTGCAGCAAGGCCAACAATAAATGTACCATCATTTATAGTTGGAACAGTTACAGTGCCAGTTGTGTCTGTTAAGAATGTGACTGATTTATATTGCAAACTCCAACCATATATAAAAAGATGGAAAGACATTTTCTCACATTTGGCTATACTGTCTGCATTCTTCATACCATCTCATTTAATATATGTCCTGTACCTCTCCACCGACCTCTTCTTCCCTGCCGTCACCCTTGTCCTCTCTGCTCACCTTCTCTTACACCACTGGTTAGAAATCCTGGTTTTGGATGTCTTCTTAATTTCCCATTTCTTCCTTTAAATTCTCGTGCTCCCCGCCCACGGAGCTCGCGCTTGCCTTTAACAGCATAAACACAGCTAATATAACCCTCAAAATGGATCTTTACAAAGTGTTCGTCATGCAGCATGTCTAATCGTGTAAATATGGTATTTATTTGGATGTTTACATTTGATTCTGAATGGGTTTGATAGTGCTCCGTGGCTAAAGCTAACATTATACACTGTTGGATAGATTTATAAAGAATGAAGTTGTGTTTATGAATTATACAGACTGCAAGTGTTTAATAATGAAAATAGCGACGGCTCTTGTCTCCGTGAATACAGTAAGAAACGATGGTAACTTTAACCACATTTAACAGTACATTAGCTACATGCTAACGAAACATTTAGAAAGACAATTTACAAATATCACTAAAAATATCATGTTATCATGGATCATGTCAGTTATTATTGCTCCATCTGTCATTTTTCACTATTGTTCTTGCTTGCTTACCTAGTCTGATGATTCAGCTGTGCACAGATCCAGACGTTCTGCCCTTGTCTAATGCCTTGAACATGGGCTGGCATATGCAAATATTGGGGTCATACATATTAATGATCCCGACTGTTACGTAACAGTCGGTGTTATGTTGAGATCCGCGTGTTCTTCGGAGGTCTTTTAAACAAATGAGATTTATATAAGAAGGAGGAAACAATGGAGTTTGAGACTCACTGTATGTCATTTCCATGTACTGAACTCTTGTTATTCAACTATGCCAAGATAAATTCAATTTTTAATTCTAGGGCACCTTTAAGGCAAGTAAAAGGTTATCTTAACTTAAAGAAGTTATTTACAGAGCAATCTTAAGAACAAAGATAAGAACATTCTTATGAAGTATTTTTAGGAATACAAAATATTTGTAACTTTATTCTTAAACTGAAAATAAGAATGTTTTGTGAATCAGATCCTGGATTTTTTTAGTGAGTCCGTAAAAAGGAGTGAAATATTAAAACTAAAACTTGTTTTTACACTTCAAGGGCTTTGACTATGTGAACAAAGGTGGGTGCTGTGGATCATGTACTCAAGTGGCCTGTATTTATGATGCACCAGACAAAACTAGACATATTCTTAAGGTATTTTTGAAAACATTCTAAAACTTTTCTTCATTCTTTGAGTTCACTAGACAAATAATGTACTGTATTCTTCAATCCTCATATTGTCTGTCTGTCTTTTTGTTTAGGATCGAGAGGGGTACAAGTTTAAATGTACGACTGGTACATGCCATGAAGTGAATGGCTCATTTGTGATGGTAGAGAGCATTAAAACATGCCCTGACATTAATCCAAATGACTGTGTGCCTGTAAGTAGATTCTCTAACTTCAACTCCACACATACACGCTTGTGTATTTTTTATGCCTATTGCTAGTTCTTATGTATGGATTTTGACACAGTTTATTTTCTTAAACATTTTTTTTTCTTAAACATGTTCTTCAAGCATGAAGAAACAAGATTTATGAGACAGCCGTTGTCAGATTTCATTGAATTTCAAATATCAAATTTAATGTAAAGCTTGGCAAACAGCTTTGGAGAATGTTTCCCCATTTAAAGAGATAGGAGCTGCACTTGAATGCCCGAGAGGCGTTTCAAAGATGGCCACTGAGTGAAATGACTTGTCTTAAAGGGACTTTGACTGAGATCAATGCTGTTAAAACAATTAACAGAGCAAAAGAAACACACTCATAATTTAGCAAAACAAAAGATAGTTTTTTTTTTTTTTTTAGTATATTAAAGCAGAACTAAGTAACTTTTTTTACCTTCATAAATAGTTTTCTAAGTCCTTACGATGGTTAATTGACTTGTAGTGGTGTGTTTGAGGTGAGCACTAACCCCCTCTGGCACGTCTACACCAGAAAACGCTGCATCGACCCGACACAATCTCGCCCTTATGTTCACGTTCACGCGAGAGTGACAAAATGCTTTACGGTAATTCAAAAACAATGTATATATTATGACTTTATAAGACAATTTCGAAAATTACCCACCTCCATCGAGATTTCTTGTGCTGTATTTGCAAAACTACTGCGCTGGTGAGCGTTGTAGTCGTTGTAGTCCAGAGCTGCGCTTGGAGTATTTACGACAGTGTGTTTCACTGAAGGAACCTCTATGGGGAGCTTCGCAAATCTTACTGAGTTCCGCTTTAAAGAAGGGAAAAAATTCTGTCATCATTTACTTACCTTCATGTTGTTCCAAGCAGTGAAAGAGGATAGGGGGCCATGGGCTGTCAGGTTCAGAAAAACATTAAAACTAGCCCATAATACTCTTATTCCAGGTCTTCTTAACAATATATGAGGAACTGACCAAAATTTAAGTTGTGTTTGACAGCCATGGTCAACATGCAAAAAAGACCAGCTTGGAAATTCTGCGATAAATAACACCTTTTGTGTTTCAGAAAGTAATAAAGGGTGAGTAACTGATGACAAAATGGTATGAATTATTCTTATAATACTCTAGATGGCAGTGTTAACTGTTTTAACCTGGGATTAAAAATTGTGTTGTAGTGTTTCAAGAAAGTAAAGTATGTACTTTTTACTATGCAATATGTTTTGGAAAACTGGATAAATGTTTTGAGAGATTTAAAAAAATGTGTAAATAATGTTTTATTTTCTATTATTTGTGTCTTTGCAGGGAACAATACAGTATGATGTAGATGGATGTTGCCAAGTCTGTAAGATATTCTTTATACAAATATCCTGACACACAATATTTTTTAATGTTAAAATGGTTTTGTCCACCCTATTGTGTTTATGTAGCTCATTTAACTGATGTTAAGTAAATTAATATAAAGTAAAAATAATATAATGGGCACTATTCAAAATGCAGTGCATGTATTGTTCATGAAAATAAACCACAAGCTTACCTGCCTCTATCATCTTTCAGGTGAACCCAGCAACTGTATTCTTGAGAAGAACATCACCCATCTGCATGTCGATGGTTGCACTTCCATTGACAAAGTAGAAGTTACTTCCTGCACTGGCCACTGTGACAGCAGATCAATGTGAGAGCATTACACACCTGTTGATCACAAACAAAGACTAGTCAATAAATTCTTAACCTTTAGGAAATCTGGATTGTCAACTTTAGAATGTTTTACAAATTGTAATGTGAATTTTTATTTTAATTGCATTTTATTATTATTATTATTTTTAAAGGTTTAGTTCACCCAAAAATGAAAATTCTGTCATTTATTACTCACCCTAAAGCTGTTTTACACCCGTAAGACCTTCGTTAATTTTCGGAACACAAATTAAGATATCTTTGTTGAAATCCGATGGCTCGCTGAGGCCTCCATAGGGAACAATGACATTTCCTCTCTCAAGATCCATAAATGTATTAAAAACATATTTAAATCAGTTCATGTGAGTACAGTGACTCAATAATGATATTATAAAGCGACGAGAATATTTTTGGAGTGCCAAAAAAGTAAATAAATAACGACTAATTTAGTGATGGCCGATTTCAAAACAGGAAGATTCGGAGCACAATGAATCAGTGTATCGAATCATGGTTCAGATCGTGTGTCAAACTGCCAACGGCTGAAATCACGTGACTTTGGCGCTCCGAACAGCACATTCGATACACTGATTCATTTGTGCTCCGTAGCTTTATAATATTAATGTTGAACCACTGTAGTCACATGCACTGATTTAAATATGATTTTAGTATCTTTATGGATCTTGAGAGAGGAAATGTCATTGCTGGCTATGGAGACCTCACGGAGCTAATATCTTAATTTGTGTTCTGACATTTAACGAAGGTCTCACGGGTGTGGAACGACATGAGCGTGAGTAATAAATGACAGAATTTTCATTTTTGGGTGAAGTAACCCTTTAACCCTGTTACCAACATTTGGAAATAAACATTAAATAATTATCAATATTATAACATTTTAAATGATACAATACAGATATTTTTTAAGGGGAAAAATCTATGCAAAAATGGACAACGGGGTTACAAATTCAGCCTAATTTAAGCTTTCAGTAGGGACTAGCTTGGGACAAAATGTTGATTTGTTGTTTGATAGGTAAACGTATTTCTCATAAACAGTGTTGGGCAGTAACGCGTTACTTTTGACAGTAACTAATACTGTAACGCATTACTTTTTAAATAAATTAACTCCATTACCGTTACCATATGGTTAATTGTGCGTTACTTTTTAATTAATTAATTTAATTAATAATTTTGGCCTACAGCATAACCTGTTTACAGCAGCGACGCATTGTAGGATTGGTGGATGCCAACCACTGTAAACACGAAGACGCACTATGGGTGTGTTTCCATTTATTCAAGTATGTGCGGCAGTCATAGCGAGTCAAGGCAAGAGCTAAACGAGTTTCTCAAAGTGGAAATATGCTCATTATTTCACTTTAGTTGAGCATAAAGACAAAAACCTTTTAGTCAAATGTAAGCATCTTTCTGGTTCGAATGTCCTGTCTACTGCGATAAACAGCAACTCCAATCTGTCAGCACCTCCAGAAACGTAATTCATTTAAGCCATTAGTTGACTAATCGCATTTATATTAATTGAATTTCTTAAATACTGGATAGAATAAACCATAATAATGATCGTAATATAGGTTATAGCGCATGCATAAAGCTTGCTACATAGAACTGGCAAAATTAATGATTATGAATGTGACAAAAACAGCAAGGAGACATTTTAATTGTTTATTAATAAAGTAATGTTTTCTGAGTCAGTGTCGGCTGCAAAGATGAAGTTGACATTACTGACTCTCATCATCTCCGGATACTGGACGCACCAAGAGGGAGAATGTACATTTAATTCGGATTAGGCTACATAATCAGAGTAGCCTATTTCTTTTCGTTTTTAGATATTTCAAGCTTTCTATAGATATATTTCTCATGTATGTGAGGCAAGCAGCCGCTGAGTTTCGGTTCTCTAGCCTGTAAGACGCGCTCCAGTTCACGCGCCAGTGATCGCGCCTGCGCCTGCTATAATTATATTGTCTGCTATATTTGCTTCTTATTTATTAAATCCAGGCGATTGGTTGATGAAACATTGATTAAAATTAAGATACAATTTTTACAAAACGAAATTCACTTTAAATAAAGGCTTTCTTCGAAACAAAACTTAATGAAGTGGTCAAAATCATGTCTGACCCACTCCTTGTCTCCCGATATATTGCGCATCTTATGATGCATCTTACTTATACTGTTCATTTTTCATAATCAAGTAAATTAATTTAAAACATAACATAGGACTATTTAAACATAAATATGGAACTACATTTTCTTTAATGGCTATACCAACACGTATTGTACAGTACAGAGAAATTTCATAAGCAAGAGCGGATCATGAGTCACGAGTCGGATCAAGAATTATTTATTCTTAGACTTATATTTAATATTGGGGAGATTCAAGTTATTTGACTTTTTTTTTTTTTTTAAGTAACGCAATAGTTACTTTCCCTGGTAATTAGTTACTTTTCTAATGATGTAACTCAGTTACTAACTCTGTTACTATTTGTGAGAAGTAACTAGTAACTATAACTAATTACTTTTTTAAAGTAAAGTGCCCAACACTGCTCATAAAACTAAATTAAAATATTAGTTTTTGCTTGAGTAACAGGGTTGAGAAATATCATTGTGCTTGGTAATTAAAATTAATTTATTAATAATTTTTAATACACTGCACTGAATTCAAGACAATTCAACAGATTGTCAAGATTGTTGAGTATTCAGTCAAGAAGTTTAAGACCCGTGATGTGGAACAGGCCAAAACCATCATTTTAAAAAGGGGTTAAAGACATTTGATACATTTAAAACTTGCTACTTTTATGCTAGGTTAATGTTATGTTAGATAATAGTTTATCTAACATATATACAGAGCTGGTAACTGATTACATGTAATCTGGATTACGTAATCAGATTCCAAAAATGAAGTACTTGTAATTAGATTATATTACATTTCAAAATACTCAGACTACAGTTACTTTTTTATTGATTACATGACTAAATGTTATTCCTAAAATAGCAGTAAATTATTCATAATTCATTCCTCCCCTCTTCTTTTTTGTATCTTTTTAATTTTTCTTTCTAAAAAAGTCTTCTGCTTATATATGTTCAGATATGTTCTAGATTTGTGGAATTGCACTAGTCATTTGAATATCAATGAAAACTGAGACGCACAGCATTTGATCACTGGGTTTACATAAAATATTTTTTTTTATCCTTTTTAGTCAAATCAATGTGATAAATGAGTTTAGTCAAAAGTAATCTAAAAGTAATCAAAAAGTAGTCATTTTTGTTATGTAATTTGGAATCAGTAACTGATTACAATTTGTAAGTAATCTACCCAGTTCTGCATATATAATAGTTCCCTGGATAAAAAGAAACAATGCTTCAAAAACAGTAATGGGACACCACATTGATATGTTCATAAAAAAGAGGGGAAATTACTTAACACATCCACTAAAAAGTGCATTGGCACCAGCTGCTCAAAAGATCAAAAAATAAATAAATAATAATAATGATAATAATTACTCAGAAAAGAGAACTTGGCACTGGAAAAAATCTCCAACATCATTTGTTAGCAAATTTGTCATTTCTAAGTGTGCCTTATGCATCCAAACCTTTTTTGTGTGTGTGTACAATGTATATCAGGATGCATTCATAAGAGCACATTCAGCTTACACTCATCTGACTGGTGTTTTTTTGAAAACCTGCACAGATATTCAATGGAAAAGAACATCATGATGAACGACTGTTCTTGCTGCGAGATGGATCAATACAGAAATCAAACGGCGTTGGCCACGTGTGCCGATAACAGCAACAAGACTCTTGTCTACATGTACGTAGAGAGCTGCAAGTGCACACCTACCAAATGTGTAGACAACAAAACCTCAGAATAAAAGACCCTGCTTGAGCTTGACTACTGCTGATCTGAACATGACTCAATGTTACACTAATAAAACAATAATTTTAATAATTTAATAATTAATAATTTTAATAATTTTAACAATAATTTAATAACTGAAAATGACAATAGGGATGGTGTGGTTCATTAGTGGCTAAAATTATTTTAGAAAATATTGCATCATTTATTTTTTCTTTGTGGTTTAATCTAGGGGTATGGTTAACTTTAAGCATAATCTGTTCAGTTATATCTCAAAGGGGATTCTGGTCTCTTATTTCTTTCATTCTTCACAATCTTTCATAATGCATTATATAATGTTGTATTTTTCCTTCCAATTAAATGAATTATAATCAATAAAGCATAATACAGAGCATCAACTACAGTCTTGTGGATTTTTTCGAATACCCAGATAGGTGCCAGCCTGCATGCACTGAAAATAAAACCAAGCACCAACACTTCAAAACCAAATGTCTTATAAGTATCAAAATAAAAACTGTGAGCTGAAAGTAATTTAGAAATATTCTTTACTTAAGAGAAAACCCTGAATGTGAGGGAATACACTAGTTAGCTTTTAACAATCTATAATGTTTAACTGTAGAATGACATTTTAAGTCATTTCACAGATTTAAAGCTGCAGTAGGGAGTTTTTAGAAAACGTTGACTTAGCCTGAAAATTTGAACAAGCACAACTCACAGGTCACTCCCCCTTGCTCTCTGCTGCGCTACAGCCCTCCCTCCACAGCTCCTCCCCCATCACAACGGAGCCTGCCGTGAACGCGCAGGCTAGTAAGGGATAAACAGTTATGGCACATTCACTGATATGGACGAAACATCAACAATATGATTTACATTGACTATGGCCTTCCCATACTTTGACTACAAACTTGGTCCTCAGAACATTACGTATTTTGCAATACATGTAATGTAACTATATGATGTTGCACTATTTCTGTATTAGTAATAAATAGCTAGTATGATAATATAACGGTAACTAACGTTACAGTATGCAAGTAATTATTCTATCGATATGTAATGCTAAATAAGGTTTGCTAGTACATCATTTCAGCAACATGACAAGCCAGTGAATTAGCAGGTTTCAATAGTTGCTTTGCACAGTGCGTGACATTTTATTTGTGTGTTATGCGGCTCGAGTTTTGACATCGAGTCAATGAGCTCCGACGAGGAATTCACACCCATAGCGACTTTGAGGAGAAGAGGAAGCATCAGGCAGGGGACGGGCAGGCCTGTTTTGAAATGATCTTAGTTGTGTAGTTCTTAAAAATATAATATAAAATAATATATAATATAATATAATATAATATAATATAATATAATATAATATAATATAATATAATATAATATAATATAAAACATAATGACAGGTTTAACAAATATGAAAAAAATACATTTTTACTGCAGCTTTAAAGGTGCTAAAGAGGATCTTTTCGTCGACTGAGAAACCAAAGGCTGTTAGTGAGTTTTTGAAATGAGCGCATGCGTAAGAACAATTTCGAGGGAACGCCTCCCAAAACTCGAGTATTGGAACACGAGTATTTACCACCGGCATTGGCTGTGTTAGTGGATTCATTATGTCGGACTCACCGCAGGTAACAGGTAACTGCATTGCATGCGGCGCCTGTAGAGTGTGGAAAGTTACTGGAGTGTGCAGCTACGCACGTCTCTCACAAGAAACGTAATGGCAGTGATTGACAAGCCAGAGGGCCAATCGTTTACGCGATGATCGCGTAATATAATCATAACCTTTATCTCCATACCAAAATTCCAGATGGCCAGACAATGATTCATCTTTTATAAATCGTTAAAATATTAATATCTGTGACGCTGTGAGCATGGAGACTGTTGTGTAGACTGTAAGTATTTAAAATGTTTAACTTTTTTAAATGATTGATGTTCAATATGAATAAATATCGCTCATAAACGGCCATCGATGGCAATCTCAAGTGAAACGAGTCGAGGCTTGGACCCGGAAACGGCATTCCTTACGTCACGACTTAACAAGCGGATAGAGGCTTGCCCACAACCCATTGCGCGTTGTACGAGGATTCAGTTCAGAACTACAAACACGAGTAAAAAGTGTTAATCGACGCTGAGACGCTGAGAGGTTGTTTGAGTGACTAATAATCAGTTCAAACTGATAGAATATATATATATATATATATATATATATATATATATATATATATATATATATATATATATATATATTTATGTTATATGTGTTATTTTTCATCTGCAAATACCAATGTGAACTTTTATAAAGATCTGATTGGCCATTAACTTTTAAATGCATCTTTATACATTAATATGAGGAGAGTTCTCCACATAAAAGACTCGCGACTGCAGATCAACGTGCTGCATTTCTCTCTGATACGGTAGGAAATTAACTAAATGATTATGTGGAGGATGATTGACAGGCCAGTTTACGGTGACTGGATGCGACAGAGAGCAAAGATGCAATTGTATGGCGTGATAGTATGTCCCAAAGCTTGTCTACTCTTTTGCTACACACTCAAAAGTAAGTACTTTTTGTTCACAGAAAGAGTACGTACTTTTAGGGCGTAGTATGACTAAAAGTTATCCGCCATTTTGTCCAACAAAGTGGATAGGAGTTAGAAGATTAACCTCGGTGGAGTTAAACTTGAAAAATTGTGTATATTGACCACTTTCCGCGTTTTAAACAACATTGATTCTCATTTTCATTCATGTTTATTTGATGCTAAAAATGGACTCGTAGTAAGAGATGATCGGTTTACGAGGCTCTTGGGCTGAGGCGCTACAGCAATCTGTCACGACCATGGTCACGACACATTAAAGAGCCACAAAACGGTTTTTATTGTTTGAAATTCTTAAAAAATTACACAGTTTTAAAGCTGGGACTTTGTTAAATATCATAAACAACCTGCTCTGTCTTGTCTGTCGACATGTTGTCAAGAGTCCTCTTTGCTCCGTGACGCATTTATCACTGTGTGTGGCGTGACAGCGCCACGGCTTGTCGGACAAAGCAACAGCGGGTCTTTGCGAAGGGTCAATTCGGCTAGGTATACATCCGCGCTAAAATATCAAGGTGAAAGTCATCATAACTTGTGTAGTATAGACCCAGCTCCCAACCCAACTTTGAGTATAGATTAACGGCGATATTTTTTTTATCGCCCGATAACGCAGCACGTTAACGCCGATAACGGCCCACCACTATTAAAAACATTTTAAATAAAAAGACTGTGGCTGCGTCCGAAATCGCATACTACATTTGAATGTACTTCTCGACCGTTAAAACAGTACGTTCTATCTAGGCTGCGTTCCAGTTCAGTTTTTAAATGCCCTTCCCTCGCTAACTTCCCTCGGTCTCGTTGACTCGGATGTACGTCATTGCTTACGTTGCACGAGTGCCCACTTCTGGCGGAACCTTTGCAATGGGCTAAACTGGAACATCCTAAGCCCTTGATCACTTGGAATCCGCAATGGAGCTGATTTATTATTTATTTTTTCCCCTTACAAATTTGTTTAATACAGCATTCTATATGTATATATGTGAGTTTTAAATGTTTAAAAAAATAATTAATATATCATAGAATTGTTTGTGGTAGGGTAAATTAAACGCGATATGCGGTGACGTCATAATCGTGTTGCATTGTGGGTTATGGAGCTGCCTGAAGTGTACATGTGAAGTAGACTCGCTCCCTCGGTTAAAATCGAGGGAGCGAGGGTCTGTCCATGTAAACTTCCCTCGTCCACTTCACGAAGTGGAACGCACTTCAAAATGGCGGCAGGGATTCCCCCGAGGGGAAGTGTGTAGGGAAGTTCGCGAGTGCATGTCTAAAACTGGAGTGGAACGCAGCCATAGTATGAATATGGATAGTATGAATGGAATTCGGACGTACTACATCCGCCATGTTAATGTTGTCACTTGTCATGCGTCGTCACAACAGCGCGGAAATTTAAAGGGCCTGCTCTACTTCGCTTTCATCAGAAATGTTTTTTTTTAATGCATATTAATGCATTATTTTTTTAATAATTCAATCAACAGCTTAAAGGAGGCGTCGGTCAGCTGCTCGCAGATCACGCTTTCTTCAACAGCTTGTTAATAGTATAATCACCTATTTAGCTAGGAAATTTTACCTCAGAATAAAAATACATCTGTGAATATCACGACAGAGGCTGATTTGAAGCAATGAAATTAAGTAATTTATTGTTAAAAATGAATGCATATAAAAATACACGAGAAACAAAAGACATGAATCAATGAACAAATTTGAATACATTATAAATAAATAAATAATGTGTAGATAGACAGAAGGGGGCGAGAGAAATACACAACACAGCCTAAACATTAAATACAATATATACAAATAAATACAATGATAATAATATACATATTCTAAAAAAACTACAAACTGTGAGCCCTATAAACTACTACCGCCTGAATGTTGCTGTCCGTTAAGTTTTCTAATCTCATTAAACTGCTTAACAACGAACGTCTCCGTTAAATAAAACAGTGTTAGCAAGCGGATGTAACTTATCTCGACCTGTTCGTTAGCTTGATGTGCTGTCAGTAATAATGATTAAACATCTTTTTACAGCCAACTCTTAATCTTCTCATTACATTGTTTAAACTTTCAATAAGTCAGCCGTTTACTTACATAATGTTAAACAAGTGCAATTTAACCACAATAAACACAGTTTTTCCTGAGGTACTTAAGGACTTGAATGAGCTGCATATCGCCGCTTTCCGCCATTTTTTTATATGAATATGAAGAATCCTCTCCTGTGGCATCACGGGATAGCGCAGCTTCCATCGAATGCCTACTACAGAGTTCGGGCGGAAGTAGTAGGTCATCCGGGTACTTCTCGCCTACTGTTTTTTGAATACTATGAATTCGGACATACTACTCGCCTCGCATACTGTTTTTCGCATACTATTTAGTAGGGAAGTATGCGATTTCGGACACAGCCTGTCCCTACACCAGCAACTAGTAACTACACAATCACCATTTGTTAAATAAAACAACGTGCAGCATATCACCAATATCTCTAGATCTTCTCCTGACCTGAACATAAGCACAGGCTCTACTCTTCAGCACAAAAACTCAATTTTACAGTAAACTACTGGCAACAGTGTTGCCAGTACATAACTGTTTTTGAACTAACAGTTTGTTGCTGTTAAAATACATTTTGTGGGTGTGTCTTTTTATGTTACACCCAGAGCTTAACGGCTCTGGTTACACCTTTAACCCTTTCAACCCCACAGGAACATCCTGTAGTGTCCACACTACAGAATAAAAGTAACAATGATGCTGTGTTGCAGTGAGATAATTAAGTTTATATTTAAGTGATGATAGAGTATTAATGATGAACTACTGAAAAGAGGAACAAGAAAGGAATAAATACAAGCAGAAACTACAACTACGAGCAGAATTATAACTGTAATTATAAGAATTATAATTGTAATTATCTTCCAGGCATTACACATTATTTATTACACTTATTACTAACCAGTTTAACTTTAGTTCTACATAAGATCTTACTGAGAATTAACAGAAGTTTAGATGTTGATATTTGTGTTGAGTGTTGACTTTGAGCATTGTTACCTAACAATATATTCCTGTAGGCTATTTTCTCGAAGATGACAAATATTACCCAGAATTCAGTGTTTTCTACAGTATATTACTGTTTTAATGAAAAATGGTTTGTTACTGTCAGAATTTGGCCGTTTTTCTACAGCAAGGTCTAACAGTGTATGTTTAAAGAAACTGAAGTAACAAAATTATTAATAGATTCTAATTAAAACTGCTGCTTTGTTTGTCTGAGTGGACCTACACATTAAACTCATTGGGCATATTTTGTTTTATTTTGTGACACTGTAATAGGCTATACAGAAGTAATAAGCAGAATAAAAAAAGACTTTTCAAACTTTAAAAATTCATGAAATTCAATGAATCTTTGTTTCAATCAAAAGCACACTTGAGGTGGATATTATATAAACTTCATAAACATCTCAAAGGATAACAAAGTTTAAGAAAAACTGTGCTTGAAACATAACATGTAGGTGAATCCTGGAGTAAGTCTCTTTTATTTTTTTCACCAGTTTGGGCCAAAAACCATGTCAACAGCATTTACAGCATGTGGGGAAACTTTCACTTCAAGACATTTGATGGGGATAACCTGGTGGCTGACTGCCAAAGCCTCATTCGCCAGTTCTCAGTTAATGTGAAGAGAACAGAACTCACCAATGACACAAATATCAGGAATTTGGAAAGGTCAGGATATGGAATTTACCTAATGATTAACTAAAACATTTACATTAATAAGCAGTAGTGGACCAGCTGGTTGTTCCAGTCTTAGATCTTAAGTTGCATTCTGTTGAAACATCTTGAATATTGACTTTCGCTGGAAGCTTGTCAAGTGATCTATCAATCATGGAAGGTGTATATGGTGAATGGATTTAATCCTTTGTTAAAGTGACAAATGAAATTATATTTCTAAAGGCAGAAAGTGATTTATTATTTATATTTATTTGTGCACCAATGGAAAGGTTTACAAACTGTTTTTGGGTCATGCAAGGTTGTTGTTGTATACTGTAAAAAAAAAGTTTAAGTTAAGTTAGTTTAAGTTAAATTAACTAACAACTGACTACTTTTGCTGAATGACAGGCAGTCTACTGAATTAAAAAAATCATGTCAAGTAAATAAAAGATTGTTTAGCATTTAACAATGCAAGGAACTACAAACATTCTTTCACCATTATGTTTGATTTTCAAAGCCCATAACATGAAATGGGCAAAGTAGAGGCAAGCATACTCTGACTGGGAATTATATTAAATCCAACAGGTGCAATGAGATTTTTCTTAAAGGAATATTTCACCCAAAAATGAAAATTTGATGTTTATCTGCTTACCCCCAGGGCATTCAAGATGTAGATGACTTTGTTTCTTTAGTAGAATACAAGTGATGATTTTTAACTCCAACTATTGCAGTCTGTCAGTCGTATAATGCATGGCAATGGTAACAAAATGCCGTGCCCGCGCTCAAGGCAGTTGGACATAGTGGTGTTTTAGAGGTAAAAAATGATATACAGTCCTCTCCAAAAGTATTGGAACAGTGAGGACTATTCCTTTATTTTTTCTGTAGACTGAAAACATTTGGGTTTGACATCAAACAATTTATATGAGACAAAAGATCAACATTTCAGCTTTTATTTCCAGGTATTTATATCTGGATCTGATACACAACTTAGAAGTTATAACCTTTTGTTTGAACCCACCCATTTCTCATGTGACCAAAAGTATTGGAACATGTGACTGACAGGTGTGTTTTGTTGCCCTGGTGTGTCCTATTACATTGATTATTCAAACAATAAATAGCACTAAATGTCTGCACTCAGTTTCAGATTTGGGTTTTGCCTGTGCAGACTGCATTTATAGTTAGACGTGTAACCAACATGAAAACCAGAGAGCTGTCTATGGGTGAAAAACAAGCAATTGTGAAGCTGAGAGAAGATGGAAAATCAATCAGAGCCATTGCACAAATAGCAAGTGACCATAGCAAGTACAACCATTTGGAATGTCCTGAAGAAGAAAGAAACCACTGGTGTACTAAGTAACAGACCTCGAATGGGTAGACCAAGAAAAACATCAGCTGTTGATGACAGAAACATTGCGAGAGCTGTAAAGAAAGACCCTAAAACAACTGTTAGTGACATCAGCAACAACCTCAAGAGGGCAGGAGTGAAGGTATCACAGTCTACTGTCCGCAGAAGACTTCATGAACAAAAGTACAGAGGCTACACCAGAAGATGCAAACCTCTCATTAGCAAGAAGAATAAGAAGGCCAGGCTGGAATTTGCCAAAAACTACAGAGACAAGCCTCAAACATTCTGGGGCAAAGTTTTATGGACTGATGAGACAAAGATTAACCTCTACCAAAGTGATGGAAAGGCTAAAGTTTGGAGAAAAAAAGGATCTGCTCATGACCCCAAACATACAAGCTCATCTGTGAAACACGGTGGAGGTAATGTCATGGCTTGGGCTTGCATGGCTTCTTCTGGGACGGGCTCATTGATCTTCATTGATGATGTAACACAGCAGCAAAATGAACTCTGAAGTGTACAGAAACATTTTGTCTGCCAATTTACAGAAAAATGCAACCAAACTGATTGGGAGATCCTTCATCATGCAGCAAGATAATGACCCAAAACACAGTGCCAAAGCAACAAAGGAGTTCATCAGGGGCAAAAAGTGGAAGGTTTTAGACTGGCAAAGTTAATCTCCAGACTTAAACCCTATAGAGCATGCATTTTACCTGCTAACAAATAGACTGAAGGGAGTAACCCCCAAAACAAACAACAACTGAAAGAGGCTGCAGTGGAAGCCTGGAAAAGCATTACAAAAGAAGAATGCAAAAGTTTGGTGATGTCAATGGGTCATAGGCTTGATGCAGTTATCGCAAGCAAAGGATTTTCAACTAAATATTAAGTCTTATTCACTTTAATCTATTTTAAGTTAATCTGTTCCAATACTTTTGGTCACATGAGAAATGGGTGGGTTCAAACAAAAGGTTATATCTTCTAAGTTGTGTATCAGATCCAGATGTAAATACCTGGAAATAAAAGCTGAAATGTTGATCTTTTGTCTCATATAAATTGTTTGATGTCAAACCCAAATGTTTTCAGTCTACAGAAAAAATAAAGGAATAGTCCTCACTGTTCCAATACTTTTGGAGGGGACTGTAAATACTGTTTGGTTTTTCGCACAAACCAATCGCTTCATGTCTTAGGACATCAATGTGTCGTAACGAGCCACAGGGTTTAATTTGGATTTGTCTGTGCATATTTTTTTTTACTCTCATAGATTTTGTTACCAATGCCATGCATTATATTACTAAAAATCATAATTTGTGTTCTACTGAAGAAACAAAGTCACCTACATCTTATCTAGCAGATAAACATCAAATTTTCATTTTTGGGTTAACTATTCCTTTAACATTTGTCAGAAGACCTTCTTTAAGTTGTATTTATTTTTTACAGTGCACCATTTCATATGTACACAGATGCTTGCTGAAATAATTTATCTACTAGTTTTGATCATTTGGCATTTCAACAGTCTAACAGCATTAGAACTTTTCACTGTTTATATCACACTTGTCTGAGCTTACAGTGTTGAAAACGCACAATGATTTGTCCTGCTTTGTTGTGTTCTATTTTCACTGGTGGAACAAAAATAGGCACGCCTTAATTAATATTTTTTTTATAATAAATAATGCCTAGACGTATAATAAATAGACGTATCGTGCTAACCCAGAACCAGCAATAGTTCATATTTAAAATAATATCGACATTAGCTATGAGTAAAGTTTACTGTACATTATACTGTGTAACTTCTCTAGAAAATAGCTGCATCCCCAATATCAACATTTACATCCTTGTTTATCTGAGATGGAGTTTAGTGCATGTGCCGGGTTCCACCTTATATCATCAATTACATTCTTCCAAAGTAAACTACAATTTACTATAAAAGGACAAGTTCTGAAAGACAGCTCACATTAGCTCTTGAAGATGCTTCTTGACTCCATGGGGTCTGTGAGGATGTCCCAGATGTGGATGCTGAGATGGGTCGTCCTGCTGGTGGGGCTGCAGTCCATACAAGCAGGTTAGAAAAAATAAAATTGATCTGTTGCAAGAAATGCTCATAATATTAGCTACACAATATGACTGTATCTGTTTTTCTTTGCTTAAAGACTTCATGGTAGATTATGGCGTAACAGCATATCGTATGGACTTTACAACAACAGCAGCATGGCCAACAACTACAGCAGGTGAATATGGCATTGTGTTTATAGATGATATGAGATGTACTAATCACGTTGATTCACAAAGAAACAAAATTATTCACAGATTAAGTACAATTGGTCCTTTATGTATTTCTAAATGAACCTACACGTTAAATTAATAGACAACATTTTTTTTTTTAAAAGTGGTGGGGATTAGTTGCACCACAGACAGTTATGTAAATATCATTAACATCAAAAGCCTAAAAAAGTCTTCTCATTTCAAACTTTAAAATTTCACAAACTCTGTCTTTGTTTTGAACAAAATCACACTTGAAGTGGACATTATGATAAAGGATTAAGCAAAAGATTAAGCAAAACCATGCTGGATACATAACATCACTGTAGGTGAATCCATGAGTAAGTCTTTGCAATTTTTCTCTCTCTCTTTCTTTTTATTTTTACCAGTCTATCCCAGTAACCATGTCAACAACATCTGTAGCATGTGGGGAAACTTCCACGTCAAGACATTCGATGGGGACGTTTATCAGTTCCCAGGCACGTGCGAGTATTACCTGGTGTCTGACTGCCAAAGCCTCAGGCACCAGTTCTCAGTTAATGTGAAGAGAACAGGACTCGACAATGTCCCAAAGATCAGCAGGGTGTCGATTACCATTGATGTCATCGTCATCGAGTTGACCGAGAACCAGGTCGTGGTCAATGGAGAAAAGTAAGATTCTGGGGAACTGCTTTTTCTGCTGCTTTTTTCCTCCCAAAGCAAACACAAAATAGGTGCAAAAATGATTTGAATTATTTCTTTTATTTAGTAAAACGCTGCCCGTGTATATAGGAGGGATCCTTGTGGAAGAGAACACAATCTACACCAGTGTCAGTTCCAAAGCGGGCATCACTGTCACATGGAACAAAGAAGATGCAGTCATGGTGAGTTAATTTATCCCTGGGTTTTCTAAAATACATGGACTAGTAACAATATTTAATAATTATGGCAACAATTGCCCAGTTATGCAGAACAAGAAAGGTAGACATGGTAGCTGCTGCAGATCTACTACATGCAAATGACCAGACATGTAGTTCAGACTCCAGGGGGCATATTATAGAAACGTTCTATCTTAGAGGATTAGTTCACTTCTGAATTAAAAATTTCCTGATAATTTACTCACCCTCTTGAAGGTTTTTGATGAAAACATTCCAGGATTATTCTCCTTATAGTGGACTTCAATGGCCTCCAGACGGTTGAAGGTCAAAATTACAGTTTCAGTGCAGCTTTAAAGGGCTTTAAGCGATACCAGACGAGGAATAAGGGTCTTATCTAGCGAAACGATCAGTCATTTTCTAAAAAATACAACTGTATATGCTTTTTATAAACAAATGATCGCCTTGCAAGCGCTTCCGCTTTCTGTAATCTTCAAAAAACGTACGCTGTATGTCCTACGTCGTCCCTATTCTACTTATGGAAAAAACTGGCACCGCGTTCGTTCCGTAAGTAGAAGGTGTAGGACATACAGCGTAAACTTTTTGAAGAATACGGAAAGCAGAAGTGCTTGCAATGCGATCATCTGTTTATAAAAAGCATATACAGTTGTATTTTTTTCGAAAATGACAGATTGTTTCATTAGATAAGACCCTTATTCCTCGTCTGGTATCGTTTAAAGCCCTTTTAAGCTGCACTGAAACTGTAATTATGACCTTCAACTGTTTGGAGTCCATTGAAGTCCACTATAAGGAGAATAATTCTGGAATGTTTTCATCAAAAACCTTAATTTCTTTTCGACTGAAGAAAGAAAGACATGAGCATCTTGGATGATATGAGGGTGAGTAAATTATCAGGAATTTAAAAAAAAAAAAAAGTGAGACTAATCCTATAAGTCTTAACGTCTGATAAGTTAGTTCAGGATTTTTCACAAATTGGTATTACAGAAGCAAATTTTAAATTGATTTAGGAATCTTATCCTTTCTTACAAAATCTCATCTTATCTGTCATTAGAAAATCTTAAAGGTGCCCTAGAATCAAAAATTGAATTTAAATTGGCATAGTTAAATAACAAGAGTTCAGTACATGGAAAATACATACATTGAGTTTCAAACCCCATTGCTTCCTCCTTCTTATATAAATCTCATTTGTTTAAAAGACTTCCGGAAAACAAACGGATCTCAACATAATACCGACTGTTACGTAACAGTCAGGATCATTAATATGTATGACCCCAATATTTGCATATGCCAGCCCATGTTCAAGGCATTAGACAAAGAAAAGGCAGTATTCATGTCAGGATCTGTGCATAGACAAGGTAAGCAAGCAAGAACAACAGCGAAAAATGGCAGATGGAGCAATAATAACTGACATGATCCATGATAGCATGATATTTTTAGTGATATTTGTAAATTGTCTTTCTAAATGTTTTGTTAGCATATTGGTAATGTACTGTTAAATGTGGTTAAAGTTACCATCGTTTCTTACTGTATTCACTGAGACAAGAGCCATCGCTATTTTCATTTTTAAACATGTGCAGTATGTATAATTCATAAACACAACTTCATTCTTTATAAATCTCTCCAACAGTGTAGCATTAGCCATTAGCCACAGAGCATAGCCTGAAACTCATACAGAATCAAACTTAAACATCAAAATAAATACAATACTTACATAATTCGAAGCATGCATACAGCATGCATGACGAACATCTTGTAAAGATCCATTTGAGGGTTATATTAGCTGTGTGAACTTTGTAAATGCACTGTAATATAGTCGAGAGCTCGTGTGGCAGGGAGCACGCCATTTAAAGGGGCGGCGCTGCCAAAATCAGTGTATAGTTAATGATGCCCCAAAATAGGCAGTTTAAAAAATTTATTAAAAAACATCTATGGGGTATTTTGAGCTGAAACTTCACAGACACATTCAGGAGACACCTTAGATTTATATTACATCTTGTGAAAAGCATTCTTGGGCACCTTTAAACTGCTCTATCAAGTTGGGTAATCGACTTTCAGGTCTGTGACCAAGCAAACAAAGACATGCAAGCAGCCGCTGTGAAGTAAACGCTAGACATTATTCGTTATTCATTAAAAAAAGTTTTCTCCATTATTAAAATGGAGGTGTGCTTTTAATTAAGTGCTGCAGAAAGATACAGTTTGATAAGCTTGATAGAGAAGGCAAAGCCTATCACTATATTTCATGGGAGTCTGTGATTATTTATTAGTTATTTGTTGTCAAAGTGCAGAACATATTTTTTGGGTGTTTAAAATGTCTTTCCACTATCAAACAATGCTATTCTTCATCTTGTATCATTAAAGGTGCCCTAGAACTTCTTTTTAAAAGATGTAAAATAAGTCTAAGGTGTCCCCTGAATGTGTCTGTGAAGTTTCAGCTCAAAATACCCCATAGATTTTTTTTAATTCATTTTTTTAACTGCCTATTTTGGGGCATCATTAACTATGCATGATATATAGGTTGCGGCCCTTTTAATTCTCATGCTCCCCATCCCCCGGAGCTCGCACTTACCTTGAACAGCACAAACACAGTTTACACAGCTAATATACCCCTCAAAATGAATCTTTACAAGATGTTCGTCATGCATGCTGCTTGCATACATCGGATCATGTAAGTATAGTATTTATTTGGATGTTTACATTTGATTCTGAATGAGTTTGAGGCTGTGATCCGTGGCTAATGGCTAATGCTACACTGTTGGAGAGATTTATAAAGAATGAAGTTGTGTTTATGAATTATACAGACTGCAGGTGTTTAATAATGAAAATAGTGATGGCTCTCTTGTCTCCACGAATACAGTAATAAACTATGGTAACTTTAACCACATTTAACAGTACATTAGCAACATGCTAACGAAACATTTAGAAAGACAATTTACAAATATCACTAAAAATATCATGATATCATGGATTATGTCAGTTATTATTGCTCCATCTGCCATTTTTCGCTATTGATCTTGCTTGCTTACGTAGTCTGATGATTCAGCTGTGCACATCCACGCTCTGCCCTTGTCTGATGCCTTGAACATGAGCTGGCATATGCAAATATTGGGGGCGTACATATTAATGATCCCGACTGTTACGTAACAGTCTGTGTTATGTTGAGATTCGCCTGTTCTTCGGATGTCTTTTAAACAAATTAGATTTATATAAGAAGGAGGAAACAATGGTGTTTGAGACTCACTGTATGTCATTTCCATGTACTGAACTCTTGTTACGTGGAACTATGCCAATATAAATTCAATATTTACTTCTAGGGCACCTTTAATAAATGTGATACTATATTCAGACAGGGTTATTGTTATTTTATTTTTACAGTTGGCTTTTAAATAATTTTGAAGTCAGGACACCAGTGGGGCTGTCTGTTTTTAAGACCGTTTCACTGCAAAAAATGCTGTTCTTACTTAGAATTTTTGTCTTGTTTTTAGTCAAAATATCTTAAAGTTCTTAAATCAAGAAGCATTTTCTTGACAAGTACAAATTATTTTCTTGTTTTCAGGAAAAATAAATCAAAATTGAGTACTTTTTTCCTTAAAACAAGCAAAATAATCTGCCAATGGGGTAAGCAAAATAATCTTAGTCCAAACTGAAAACAAGATTATATAGCTTATTCTTGGTTTGAAATAAGATTATTTTGCTTACCCCATTGGCAGATTATTTTGCTTGTTTTAAGGAAAGACTTACTTAATTTTGACTTATTTTTCCTGAAAACAAGAAAATAATTTTTACTTGTCAAGAAAATGCGTCTTGATTTAAGAACTTTAAGATATTTTGACTAGAAACAAGACAAAAAATCTAAGTAAGAACAGCATTTTTTGCAGTGTTTAAGGATTGTTTTGTCGAGATAGAATGCTTCTGTAATACACTTTTTCTATCCATGGTTAAAATAAGATAATGCACTTAAGAAATGTCATTCTATATTTAATGCAAATAAATTAATAAATGTTAATAATAAATAAATGCAAATGAACAAATATTTGCATTGCATTTACAATCTTGTGAAAACTTCCTGCCTCCTTGACATCTGTCCTTGAAAGGGACTTTGATTGCAAGTCCCTGTGATAAGAAAATGAGGATACAAATAATATTAAGACTAACCGCGATGCAGGGGTCATTTGTTGAAATGGGTCTTTCTTTATGGCTCTGTTTTAGGTGGAGTTGGACGCTGAATATTCAGATCAAACCTGTGGATTGTGTGGCGATTTTAATGGAGTTCCTGATGAATTTATTGAATCAGGTGAGTTGTGTATGGAAGTAAATTAATGCCAAATGTTTTTGAAATAAAAAGCTTGTTGAATTGCTCTAACTGAAAAAAAAAAAAATGCATTACATTAGCTGTACTTGCATTTAGATGCACTGTATTTTTAAGGCTTGCATTTTTATGGGATGAAATTCAACACAGTCGTATATTTAAGCTGTGAATATTTCAATTAAAAATATTTCACACACATTTTCATTATTAAAAATTAAATAATTCATATTCACATTTCAAATTTCACTTCCAAGATATTTATTCTGTTTAAAAATACAACCTATAAAATTCGACTAGCAATTTTCAGTCCATTTTATTTCACTTTACAAATTCGCTTCCACAAATTCAGTGGCTCAAATTCGGCAGAAAATTCAACATTTCACATCCGGGAACTGCAGGAAGAGCAGTAGAGTGCCGATGCATCATCTCTATCTGCTGTTAGTCTTCTTCACCAGCAGGTGCCGCTAGCGGCTGTTTAGGAAGACCAAAGCAACGCTAGTAAGTCATTCATTCATAAAAACGGATTTACAGAATTAGAGCAAGCGGTAAGTGAATGTGTGATGATTATCAGGGCCAGTATAAATGCAGAAAAGCTGATAAAGACATAAAAGCTGCATTTATGTTTAATTCAGTGTCTTTACGCTTACTTTCCCAGTGTAGCTACAGCTTTCTCTACAGTGAACAAGATAACGTTATTGCCCGATGCTGGTGTATAGATCAAACGTTAAATCTGAGATAGACATATATTTCTCTCTGTTGTTTAGTTTCCTTAACTTTATATCGCAGCGCTGTGTTGTAATACTAGGGCTTCCCTCATCCGTCATAGCTGCCATCAGGACATATAAACTCTTAACACAGCTTAATGGACTCGTACAGTGATATAAAAGACCAAACTCGCACCTCATTTGTGATGTAGGTTAGACTATATAGGCTCCAAGAAAGCAGATACTGGCATAAAGTTGATTTGACGCTGAACGTTTGATTATGATATTCGCAAATTTAGGGACCGTCTCTAAAGTTACGACATTCTGTATTCACGTTTCTACCTTCTACCAAACTCTTGTAGACACACATGCACATATACATATTCAAACACACCCCACTCAAAGTACATGCATATATACTATTTCTTTTTTTTTTTTTTTACACGTTCATCACACAATTTTTTTTTTTACTTTGTTCATTTTTTATTTTACCTGATCATAGATTATCCTGCTTATACAAATTTTAAATTAAATTTAGAAATAAAATTAACTAAGTAGAACTAATTGTGTGATGAATGTGTAAAAAAAAGAAAAAGTATATGTGCATGTACTTTGAGTTGAGTGTGTTTGAATATGTGTGTGTGTGTGTGTGTGTGTGTGTGTGTGTGAGAGAGAGAGAGAGAGAGAGAGAGAGAAGGGTGCATCACTCTTCGACCTGGCACCTATAGATGAACACTTCACAGGTAGTTTTGGTGATTGTAAATCATTCTCATCAAATGCTATTGAGCTTTAAATTATGGCATTTTTTTGTATGATCCAATACAGTAGTGAAATACATAGCAATCTTTACATATTACTTGACAGTTTATTTGGAAACACTTTACAGTAAGGTTCATAATGTATTAACTAATGTGAACTATCCATGAGCAACACATTTGTTGTTGTATTTGTTAATCTTTGTTAACGTTAATAAAAATACAGCAGTTCATTGTTCATGTTACTTCACTGTGCATTAACTAAAGTTGATAAATATAACTCTTGATTTTAATAATGTATTAGTAAATGCTGGAATTAACATTAACAAAGATTAGTAAGTGCTGTAGAAGTGCAGTTCATTGTTCGTTCATATCAACTATTTAATATAAAGTGTTACCTTTTATTTTAATAAACATCAAAAATCTAAAAGGTTTGCATTATACCTGACACCTAGATGAACAATTTACAGTTGGTTTTGTGACTAAGTCATTCTCTTTAAATGCTATTGAAGGTAGAAACGTGAATACATAATGTTGTAACTTTAGAGACAGTCCCTAAATTTGCGAATATCATAATCAAACGTTAAGCGTCAAATCAACTTAATGCCAGTATCTGCTTTCTTGGAGCCTATATAGTCTAACCTACATCACAAATGAGGTGCGAGTTTGGTCTTTTATATCACTGTACGAGTCCATTAAGCTGTGTTAAGAGTTTATATGTCCTGATGGCAGCTATGACGGATGAGGGAAGCCCTAGTATTACAACACAGCGCTGCGATATAAAGTTAAGGAAACTAAACAACAGAGAAAAATATATGTCTATCTCAGATTTAACGTTTGATCTATACACCAGCATCGGGCAATAACGTTATCTTGTTCACTGGAGAGAAAGCTGTAGCTACACTGGGAAAGTAAGCGTAAATACACTGAATTAAACATAAATGCAGCTTTTGTGTCTTTATCAGCTTTTCTGCATTTATACTGGCCCTGATAATCATCACACATTCACTTACCGCTTGCTCCATTTCTGTAAATCTGTTTTTATGAATGAATGATGACTTACTAGCCGTGATCTCGTCTTAAACAGCCGCTAGCGGCACCTGCTGGTGAAGAAGACCAACAGCAGATAGAGATGATGCATCGGCACTCTACTGCTCTTCCTGCAGTTCCCGGATGTGAAATGTTGAATTTTCTGCCGAATTTGTAAAGCGAAATAAAATGGACTGAAAATTGCTAGTTGAATTTTATAGGTTGTATTTTTAAACAGAATGAATATTTTGGAAGTGAAATCTAAAAGGTGAATATGAATTATTGAATTTTTAATAATGAAAATGTGTGTGAAATATTTTTAATTGAAATATTCACAGCCTAAATATACGACCATGTTGAATTTCAGCCCATAAAAATGCAAGCCTTAAAAATACAGTGCATCTAAATGCAAGTACAGCTAATGTAATGCATATTTTTTTCAAATAGTGCAATTCAACAAGCTTTTTATTTCAAAAACATTTGGCATTATTTTACTTCCATAGTTCACTGAACCTTTGTCTTATTTTGTCATTATTTCTTAATTACAGAAAACACATCATTTTTTCCTCATGTATTGCTAATTTCATAGCTCTCCAAGAAGATCAAGTGTTTTTATTAGAAAACTCATCTATGCCTTATCTTATTCAATACAGGATTAGGATACGAACGAAACGTTGGCTTCATTGAGTTTGGGAATAAGCACAGAGTTTACACCCCAAATGATAATTGCCCAAATCCTTCTGAAGAAGATGACGAGAAAGACTGGTTCAACAAGTGTGACAATTATGTAAGTCGCAAAACTATATCTATGGGCTTAATAGATTTATTATTAGATGTATTTCTTAATGGCTTCATCCAATCACTTTGACAACAGCTTCAAATAATTACAATATTGATATTTAATGTGGATCTCTGAGGCTAAACGTTAAAAATACACTATGCCTTTGTCACAACAGCAGGCAGATTGTGCAAATCATTTGGAGGATGAAGACTGGTTCTCCTGTAATGAGATTTTGAACCCTGAACCATATATCAGTGCCTGTATACATGATATGTGCTTGCATGAACCTGAAGACACCGACAACTCCTCGCTTTGTGCGACTTTGTCTGAATATTCACGTCAGTGTTCGCATGCTGGGGGAAATCCACCGAACTGGAGAACAACTGACTTCTGCGGTAATAACCATTTATCTCCGGTGGACTTCACAGGATTCTTTTCTCTTTAGATTTTTCTTTGCTTTGATTCCTTCTACTTTTAATTTGTTTATTAATAGCTTTTGCACATTACAGATTTATACTGTCAGCTGTATTGTCACACACATTTCCTTCTTAAAATACAAATTACATCAGTTGAAATGGAAATAACTACACTATTTGACATAAAATGTTCTGAATTTTTTTTTTAAATTTTCATATCAGTCTCTTTATGACTTGTATACCCATGCAGCTGTCACATGCCCCTACAATATGGTACATTCTGAAAGCGGCTCCCCCTGTATGGACACATGCTCACACAAAGTCACACTGTGTGAGGAACACAACATCGATGGCTGCTTCTGCCCACCAGGTCGGTATCTAATTCACAATAATCCACCATATACAATATTTTATTTTATGTGGTTGATTTAAGAACCTCATATAGAATAAATTATGATTTTACAGTACGATCACAAAGACACATTTCTTCACTGTGCTAAAGTTATTATATTTCGCTAATAACTGCTCTGAATTTGGGTAATTTTTGTGCACAAAAAAAAAAATCATGCAAAATAAATGCAGAAAAAGGTAGACTTTGCATATAACCCATAAAATGGTTTTCATACCATACCACATGAACAAGATTTCTTTTTTTTTTTTCTTTTTTTTTTTGCAACCCAGCAGTTTTATTTTAACAGTTTTATTACATATATCATCAAACAAACAACAACAACAAAATCTTCTCTGCATTTCTCCTCTTCTCTAGCTTGCTTCTTAATCTAGTTGTCATACACTTGGCATTTTATAATATAAATATTGTTGGCTCCTTGAAAAATTGCTTTGTTCCTCTCTTTTCACTTTGTATAGCATTTGCTAAATGCTAAAATGTAATTGTAGAATTATAAGAAAAATACCCAAGGTGTTTACATCATTTACATCTTATTGCAAAAGATAACATAAACAGTGAACTGTTTACAATCTGATTACTTGTGTATCCTATTGGAATCTGATCTAAAATGTCCACATTGTGCATTGCAACTGTTAAGATCAGATTTGTGTGTACATACTTCTCTTTCGTTTTCTGGAATATGTGCATTGGTTTCTATGGCCATGGTGTTAGTAGGCATATGCCAAAAACAACAACAACAATTTCTAGAAATGCGAGATTTGTAGCTCGAAACGGATTTGAAAAAAATCCCATTTCATGTGATTTTTTGCCATTCACGTTTTAAACCTGATCAGATTTTAAACATATGCATTTGTTGGATTTGTCACTCTGCATGTAGTGAAAGTGACAGCAGCCTTATAGTAAACACGCTGCTGCTTGTCCTTAAAGGTATAGTTCACCCCAGAATTAACATTATATCATTATTTACTTACTCTAATGTTGTTCAAACAGTTGACAGCCATTGACTTCCATAGTATTTTTTTCTTCTTCCTACAATGGAAGTCGACAGGTACCAGCAACTGTTTGGTTGCCCACAATTTTCAAAATATCTTTCATGTTCAGAAGAAGAAAGAACTTAATTGAGGTTTTACACAACCTGAGCATAAGTAAACTATGCAATTCAAATGAAATTGAATGAACAAATGTAAAAATAAATTAAATCATTTATTTTTACATTTGTTCATTCAATTGCATACTTGAATGCTACTCTACAGCTGTGAGCTGCCGGTGTTAATCTTTCTATATATTTATTTTATATTATACAATTATTATTATTTTGAGTATTGCAATAAAAATAGTATTTTTTTCTCCATAACATCTTACTGTTACTATCGTATACACTGTAAAACGTATTACACTCTAGCTACTCAATAAAATTGGGGCAACAGATTACAAGCAATGTGATTAATTAAATTCAACATATCAGAATTAATCAAGAGTTATTTTTGGTTAAAGTGTTAATCGAATTAATTCCTTAAAAGTCAACCATTTAAAATGTGTAAAATTAGCAAACACCATTACAAAAACCACAAACTGACATAAAAGGCAAAGAGTCAAACTGCCCAACTAAATAAAACACTGATCACCATAATGGTGATCAAATATTTTCAATAAAATCAACATCAACATCTAAAATTCCATTAATTCTTGTGTTTCTCTTTCCTTCAGTGATTCTGCTTGTTATCCTCAGGTGTTTTCCATGTTGGCAATAAAAAAATATTTTTGACATCATGTCTGTTATTCAGACATTTTGTTTAAATTTTACTTGTTTTAAATGGTTGACAAAAAAATTTGCATAGTAGATGTAGCATATTACTTTTTACAGTGTAAGCTTAGCTAAGCTTGACAAACAAAAAAAAAAAAAAATGAAATGCATTGATCAACACTTTTCATATTTAAATGATTTAGCCCAGTTTATTAAAGACTTTTTACACCTAACCACGTGAGTGCCTTGGAATTTTTGTTGTTTTATCTGATATAAAATTTTATAACATTACTGTCAGTTTTGTTAGATTTAATGCACCCTTGCTGAATAAGTGTTAATTTACTTTTAATAAATATTTAGTTTATTTGTGTGAGTTACAGCCGGTAAATTTAATAAACTATACAGAGGGAAAAACACACACATCACTCGGTTTTCTGTCGAACCGGAACCCTTTTTTATTTTACAAATCCATTTATGGATGATAGGTACATTACGTGATGCAGTATGTGATGCACACCCATTACAAACTTTAACACTTTTCTTTTCTTATTTACCCAAACTTTTGAATGATAGTGTATTATGGTTTTCATAGAAATATAAGCATTGATAATAATATGAAATTCTTCTTCAACAGCAAATCAGCATATTAGAATAATTTCTGAAACCATGTGACACTGAAGACTGGAGTAATGATGCTGAAAATTCAGCTTTGATTACAGGAATAAATTACAATTTAAAATATATTCAAATAGAAAACAATGATTGCAACAATATTTCACAATATTACTGTTTTTACTGTATTTATTTCATAGGGCAGCTCTGATTAGAAATCAGTTAGCTTTTGGAGAAGTCATTAGCAATCTGTAATCTGAAATACACAATAGAAAATGAGAACATGTTTTAAACCAATGGCTATTTTTATGTAAGAATTTGTGGAAAACAAGAAAATTGGTATTAAATTGTGAAAATGTGTGAATAGGTTTGCGAAATGTCTGTTTAGAGAGTCTAAGAAATAGTTAGCAATTTTTGGCTCATAGAATCAGCTTTTGTGTATAAACAAATGAGGAAAAATGTGCACTGTATGTATTTGGGTAAATATGAAATGTGTTATAGGAACTGTATTTGATGATATCACAAACACGGGCTGCATCCCTGTGGAGCAATGTCAGTGCTGGCACAAAGACACCATCTACCAGCCAGGAGAGGTTCTTCTAAATAAGGAGGAGGAATGGTAATAAAACATTATACATTTTACTCTTTTCTCCTTCTAAATGTCTTTAATTGCAAAAAGAAAAAGCACTATAAACTATACATCAAACATTTGTATTATTACATTGTATCAGTAGTCCTGAAGGTGGTTGTTTACTGTCTGTTTTTAATTTTATTGTGTATTACAGTATATGTAAGGAGGGAAACTGGATCTGTGTGAGTATTCCCGGCCCTGGCCTGTGCGCAGTAGAGGAAGGATCTCACTTCACCACCTACGATGGGAAAGAATTCAGTTTCCATGGAGAGTGCATCTATGTGCTCTCAAAAGTAAGCATGTTTTGTATGCACTGACTTCACCTTCTGTAACTGCTAAGACATCTACATTTAGAATTATTTTGTTTGTATTCATTCGTGTCATGACGTTTTTATTTACGAACAATATGTGAAATTCTTAATAATAAACACTCTATAAAACTCTATTTATCTTCATAGGACTGTAACGAGACAAAGTTCATCATATTGGTTCAGATATATCCTTGTGGTACTCTTATTGGCACCTGTTTGAAATCTATTGAAGTGCTATTTTACAATGACAAGAACAATGTGAGTACATTCCTTCTTTTCTTCCTGCTTGTAAAGTCAACACATTACTCAATGTGTCAATATGTCTTTTTTTCATTAGCGTCTGGTGATTAACTATGACGGCTCAGTACAACACAATGCAAAGGTTTTACTTCCTTACATGGCGGGTGAGAGAGAAGCTCTGCATTTCTTTTGTTTTAAAACCTGCTGAAACTTAAGGAATGATTGTTTGTGAAGGCTGATATTTTTGTGAAGATTTAGTGATCTTTGTCTCTTTCTCCCAGCTGACTTCACAGTGTTCAAGCCGTCATCGTTTCACATCATGCTTCAGACCTCCTTTGGGCTGCAGGTGCAGGTACAGCTGGTGCCTCTTATGCAGGTTTACATCACTGTGGACCAAAGCTTCCAGGGCAAGACTTGTGGTGAGAAATTAAAAAACAACAACATATGAAGTTTAGCATTTGAATTAAAGGGATAGTTCACCCAAAAATGAAAATTATCCCATGATTTACTCCCCCTAAAGCCATCCTTAGTGTATATCTTCTTTCAGACGAACACAATCAGAGATATATTTAAAAATATCCTGGCTCTTCCAAGTGTTATAGTGACCGGGGGCTTGTTTTGAACCCCCCCAAAAATGCATCCATCTATCATAACAACATGTTCTCCAATCAATATGCCTATATAGGTCGTTTGTCACTTCCCTGAAATATGACCCATAGGAGCATTTACTAAAGTTGTGCTCCTATCAACAACAGGACACTTTCATTTTAATTCATGAAATACGACCCATAAGAACGTTTGCTAAAGTTGCACCCATATCCACATATAACAGGACACTTTCATTTTAATGCATTATTCCCTTTTATCCGCGTAATATTTCAGGTTTCATGTAGCTCAATTGGAAGAGCATTGCAATATATAACAATATGCGATCATGGGTTCGATCCTGCATGTCCTCATAAAGTGTAAATGCACTATAAATCACTACATTTACATTTACATTTATTCATTTGGCAGACGCTTTTATCCAAAGCGACTTACAAGTGAGGAAATACAACAAGCGAGTCGTCATGACGAGGCAAATAGACAAGAAGTGCTCATAATACAAGTTATAGGCAGTGCTCAGATTATCCTAAGCTACAATAGAGAGGGATTAGAGGAAGTGAAAGGATAGGAATAAGAATTTTTTTTTTTTTTTTTTTTTTTTTTAAAGATGAGGTTAAGTGCTCACGAAAGAGATGGGTTTTCAGCTGTCTTTTGAATATTGCCAGGGATTCCGCATTCCGGATGAAGGCAGGAAGATCATTCCACCAGCAAGGGACAGTGAATGAGAATGTTCTGGAAAGTAATTTCGTGCCTCTCTGTGATGGTACCACTAGCCTTCGCTCCTTTAATGAGCGCAGGTTTCTGGTAGGAGTGTAGACACGTAAGAGTGAGTGGAAGTAGGAGGGTGCTGAGCCTGTGGTAGATCTGTAAGCAAGCATCAACACCTTGAATTTGATGCAAGCAGCAAGTGGTAGCCAGTGAAGAGAGATGAAGAGAGGCGTGACGTGGGCTCTTTTGGGCTCGTTGAAGACGAGATGTGCTGCTGCGTTCTGAATCATTTGTAGAGGCTTGATTGTGCCTAGAAATGACCAGAGCCTGGACCAGAAGTTGTGTTGCATGTTCTGTTAGAAAGGGCCTAATTTTCCTGATGTTGTATAGTGCAAATCTGCATGACCGAGCTGTCATTGCAATGTGGTCTTTGAAGGTCAGTTGATCATCAAGGATTACTCCAAGATTTCTGGCCGAATTTGATGGGGTAATTGAGGATGTGCCTAGCTGGATGCTGAAATCGTGATTTAGAGTCAGATTGGCAGGGAAGACGAGAAGCTCAGTCTTAGCCAGGTTGAGCTGTAGATGATGTTCTTTCATCCATGCCGAGATGTCCACCAGACAGCTTGAGATTCGTGCAGCTACTGTGGGATCATCTGGTTGGAATGAAAGGAAGAGTTGTGTGTCATCAGCATAGCAATGGTAGGAGAAACCATGTGCCTGAATGATGGGACCAAGTGATGTAGTGTAAATGGAGAAGAGGAGGGGTCCAAGAACTGAACCCTGAGGATCACCCGTGGTCAGCTGATGAGCTTTGGATACCTCCCCTCTCCAGGCAACCCTGAAAGACCTTCCTGTGAGATAGGATTCAAACCAGAGAAGTGGAGTACCTGTGATGCCCAGTGATGAGAGGGTGGACAGGAGGATCTGATGATTCACCGTGTCAAAGGCAGCTGATAGATCGAGCAGAATGAGAACTGATGATTTGGAATCAGCCTTTGCAATCTGCAGGGATTCAGTGACCGACAGCAGTGCAGTCTCAGTCGAGTGGCCACTCTTGAAATCAGATTGATTGACATCCAATTGGTTGCTATGTGAGAGGAAAGATGACACCTGGTTGAAAACAACTCGTTCAAGTGTTTTTCCTATGAATGGTAGGAGAGAAACAGGTCTGTAGCTGTCTACAAGAGACGTGTTTAATGTGGGTTTCTTAAGCAGTGGGGTTACCCGAGCCTGTTTGAATGTGTTAGGGAAAGTGCCAGTGTGGAGAGATGCGTTGATGATGTGTGTCAGTGCTGGTAAAAGTGTGGGAGTGAGGGCTTGTAGAAGGTGTGTGGGGATGGGATCTAGAGGGCAGGTAGTAGGATGATTGGAGAGGAGAAGTTTGGATACTTCTGTCTCAGTGAGGGGAGAGAATGAAGAGAGGAGGTGTGTGGCTGTGTGTGTGGTTGGTCTGAGTTCCTGTGTGTGTGGAGCGGAGAACTGACTGCTGATGGTAGATGTTTTGTCAGTGAAAAATGTAGCAAAATTATCAGCAGTAAGGGATGAGGTGGGTGGTGGTGGAGGGGGACAGAGGAGAGAGTTGAATGTTTTGAAAAGTGTGCGTGTGTTTGAAGCGCTGTTGATTTTGTTGTGGAAATAGGAGGATTTAGCAGCATGAATTTCAGCAGAAAAGGATGAGAGCAGAGACTGATAGCTACAAAGGTCAAATTGATCTTTTGATTTGTGCCACTTCCTCTCTGCAGCCCTGAGTTTGGTCCGATGTTCACGAAGAACATCAGATAACCAGGGATTAGAGGGAGTGGCACGTGCAGGCCTGGATGACAGAGGACAGATACTATCTAGAGAAGAAGTTAATGTGGAACATAAAGTGTCTGTTGCTGTATTCACATCCAGAGATGAGAATTGTGAGGGTGAGGGAAGGGAGGATGATACAGTAGAGGAAAGATGAGAAGAAGAAAGAGAGCGCAGGTTTCGTCTGAAGGTAACTGGTAGCGGGGTTGGTGGTGAAAAAATGGGGAGTTGAAGATTAAAAGTAATGAAAAAATGATCAGAAAAGTGCAGAGGTTTTACCAGAATGTTGTCGGTGATGCAGTTGCGAGTGTAAATGAGATCAAGTTGGTTGCCAGATTTGTGTGTACTTGTGGTTATGAGCCGATTAAGATCGAATGAGGCTAGCAGAGAGTGGAAATCAGAAGCATAAGGCTTCTCTAGATGAATGTTGAAATCGCCAAAAACTACAAGTGGGCTACCATCCTCTGGGAATGAGGACAACAGCATGTCCAGTTCCTCTACAAAGGTACCCAGTTGGCCTGGGGGGCGATAAATTACTACGATATGAATTTTGACAGGAATTGAGATTGTAATAGCATGAAACTCAAATGAATTGTAGTTGCACAGAGACGAATGAGTCGAGTATTTCCAATTGTCAGAAATGAGAAGACCTGTGCCCCCACCCCTCCCAGACTGGTGAGGGGTATGAGAGAAAATGAAGTTGTTAGAGAGAGCAGCAGGGGTTGCTGAGTCCTCTGGATGAATCCAGGTCTCAGTCAAGCCCAAGATATTAAGAGAAGAATTAGTAGCAAAGGCTGGAATGAAGTCAGCTTTGTTAACTGCTGACTGACAATTCCATAGACCCACAGAGACAGAGAGAGGAGTGTTAGTGTTAGAAGAGGAGTAAACAGGACGCAGGTTAGAAGCATTGCGCTGCCTTTTACGTGGGTTAGTGGAGCGTTGCTGAGAGACAACAGGAATGAGTTGAAAGCACATGCTGAGGAAGAAGGACAAGTGTGAAAGGAGGGAAGAAACTTAAGTGCCTACCGGTGTCGTTGCTCGGTGGAGTCGCACAGGTAGAGTCGCAGGTCTTTACCCGAGTCGGTCTTCACACAAGGAGGCTGAACGCTCCCGCTGACACTTCCGCGACAGCGCGCACACACAATTAATATACTGCTTATTAACACCTGATTGAAACGAGCTAGGCCCGCCTTGCAAATCAGCACTGCAAAAGCCTAAACCCGTGAATGGCTGAAAACCGAAACTAACTAAAGCTTAAGTGCGGGCAATAACACCAATAAAGTCTGCAAACGCGGCTGTTATTCTAGACAAGTACAATTAAAATACAATTATAGTCGAGGTAGGAAATAGGACAAACAAAGATACGAATTAAATCCTTCCTAGCAGCAAATAATAAACAAAGCAACTGACCCAGAACAGATATTAAGCAAAACACTTACGCGCTCATTCGTCCGTCACCACTGCCAGCTCGCTAGTCCACTAAGGGTAGGTTTAGGGGTGGAGTGTTTGTAGTCATTAATAAAAAAAAAAGAAGAGTTTTGGTAAATGGAAATAGGACAATGGTGTAAAAAGTCCACACATTGGGTCTCATTCATGAAACACGAGCAGAACGAATTTTTGTGTAAATCGTGTGTAAAGTGGTTCTGGCGTAAATTTTCAGATTCATTAAAATGTTCGTATTTTCCAAAATGTTAGTTGGTACGAAAGAAATCGACACCTGCTCCCAGCCATGCGTAAATAGTGCGTTTAACATCCGAATGTTTTGCTCATTAATAAGGCTGCATTTTAATTCACCTTAATAAGGTACATATTTACACAGCATTTTGAAAAAATATTATATATAGTAATTACATACGTTTTTTCATTTTACTTTTATTATGAGAGCCAGTAATAGCATCTGCAAACGGAGCACTTTAATCAAATAATTAATTGATTTCAATAGGGCTGGGCAAACTAATGGCCCCAAATGGCCAAAATCCTTCGTTTGGTGTCATAATATGATGCCCATATTTAGTTGTCAGTCGGATTTAATGGGCGGGATTTATGGTAATTGAGAATGAGCGTGCACGCGCGTCCCATTTACGACTGATTGGAATTCATTAACACACACACACATTTCACTATCACTTCTGACGTTTATGAAGTATTTGTGAATCAGGAGAAGAGTTTTCGGGAAGGTCTCTTTACGCGCAAATCACTCACATATTTACTCGTATATTTACGAATGTTTCATGAATGAGACCCATTGCATTTAAAAGAACACGCATTTTGATTGGTAATGACAGTCATATGTCATTTCATGAGGACAGACGTAACACGACATTGTCATTATTTTTACACCAGCTAGAGGGCGCATGAATTTAAAACATAAATATCTGTGGTAATAAGGTGGTTGAAAAACGTGGTTGTTTTTTTGAGGACAGTCTCGTTTTTGTAAGAAAAATCCATATTTAAAACTTTAGAAAGTAAAAATAACTACCTTCTGGCACTTTATAAATTTGCATATTTTTCTTACAAAAACACATTGCTTTACTTCAGAAGGCCTTTATTAACCCCTTGGAGTTGTATGGATTATATTTATGATGGATGATCCCTGTTTCCTTCATTTTCTCAAGCACTTTCTCCAGGACATGTTAAGAGACCACCAGCGTATCCACTCCAGAATGTCTGTCGGAAAACTCCTGTGTGAATGGTTAAAAACACGTTCCATGTCTGGCTTATAAATGTCCATAAATAAGGTTTGAATGTCCAGGAGCGACTGTTGGTCATAAAACAAACAAATGAGAGCAGGAGACAGCAAGCCAAACACATAGGCACCATCCTACCTTCCTTACCTTCCCAAGGCAAAGATGGCAAGCCATTGAAACCGGACGACACCGATGGTCCTGGAGGCTGAGGCAGAGCCACAGTTACCCTTTTTCCACCAGGCAGTTTAAATGCTGGTTCGGAGTCAAAGCCTAGTCTCAAATCAGTTCTTTGTCTTTCGACACCCAAAGCACCAGCTCCGAACCAGGAAAAGTGGTTTGTAAGTAGCACCAAAACATTGCTGGACTAGAAGTAAGAACCGCTTGTGTAACCGCCATTTTTGAAATAGCAGTAGCAGCTAATCAAGCTAATAGCAGCTCGATTGTAATCTCCGTCTATATACAAATTACGGCGAGCTGTGTTTGGATGCCGATGTAGGTTTGCAAAGCCATGAGCATCAATAGTAGCGAAACATCCTCCATTGTTGATGGAAGGCTTGTTCGAGATGCATCGGAGCAGTGCGGACCAATTGGCAGGTGACATCGGAGTGCCACGGGAGCGTTTGTAGAGCATTCGACTCCTTGTGCTTTTGGATCTTTCTCGCAGTGCTTTGATGTTATACGGCGATCACTCTGCGAGGAGCTGATGCATCTCAAACAAGCTTGGTGTGTTTGGTTTGGTGCTGCCACGCTAGCTTTGCTGTGAAATATGAGACGTATACAGTGACGTAAGACCTGGCTCTGTGCTTGCTCTCTAGCCCGTGGAAAGGCAACCTGGTTCTTAGAAGGCTCTTCAGTTGAACCAAATCCGAACTGGCACTAGAACTAGCTCTGAACTAGCATCCGGTTCGTGACAGAGGTGGAGCTAGGGTGTCAGAGGACTTGTGTTGGAGCCAGTTTGACTGAGGACCAAAGTGGAGCCCAACGGAGCTGAAGGGGTGGAGAGACGAAGTGTAGCTGAAGGCCCGTAAGTCCATGGTGCAGGCAGAGCAACGTCTGCCCAAGGTAGAGGTGGAGGGACGAGGCAGCCTGGTGGAGCCGTAAGGACGATGGTCCCAGACGGAGCCGAAGGAGGGAGGAGCCAATGTGGAGCCAACAGGCCGACGGGCCAAAATCCTCTTTACTAGGTGGAGCTGTAGACCAGAAAACCAGAAGCAATTCCACACCATAGAGTTTAGCCAGAGGAGAAGTCGAGGGGCTGATGGAATCGGATAGAGGAGTGGCTTGAATCAGAGCTCTGGCGTGACTGTGTGTAGCACGGTACAATACTGATTGGTCAATCGCTGTTATTTATAGTTTGTTAATTATCATACAGAGAATTTTAAAATTTTGTTTACATGATAAGATTTACACAATACATAACATTGTGGTGGGATGGTAAGGGGGGGTGGCTTTATAGAAGGGATGCTTTTTGTCATTTTTTTCAACAAATCGAGCCCTGCTGCTTACCATATTGATAACTATCAAAGCTTGACTTAAGTTACTCATTCATGCAGACGGTTAAAGCTGCACCTGTATGATTTTATATGAACGGCAGTTTGAGAATTAAACCGGATTTCCAATGATATCATGTGCATGTGACCCTATATGTTCCTCTTTTATTTGTGGTGTTCATTTCTTTGTGCAGGTCTCTGTGGAAATTTTAACAAAGTGCTGTCTGATGACCTGAAGACCCCTCAGGGCCTAGTGGAGGGTACAGCGGATTCCTTTGCAAATGCCTGGAAGGCCCAGTCCAACTGCCCTGACCATGAAGAGAGGATAGAAGACCCCTGTTCCTACAGCAGTGAGATCGGTGAGAGACATTTTTTTTGCAAAGAAGGCAGACTATTTACAACATCTAATTTTTGTATTGTGTTAAACCTTTACAGAAAATGTTTGCATATACAGTTTTGCTTGTAACCATATGTTATGATGCCTTTAGAGCAATTTGCCGAGCACTGGTGTTCCATGATGAAGGACAAGGAGAGTCTCTTTGCCAAATGTCACACCACTGTCAATCCAGACAGCTACTACAAAGTATGACCTGAAACAGGCAATTTTCAAAAATTGTAATGAACGTTACCTAACCTCCCACAATAAGAAGTGACACAACATGTTTATGTGCTTTCAGAGATGCAAATACTCCAGTTGTACCTGTAAGAGGAGTGAGGACTGTCTGTGTGCGGTGTTCTCCTCATACGCCCGGGCCTGTGCGGCTAAAGGAATATTCCTCCAAGGCTGGAGAGATATTGTGTGCGGTAAGGAAATGAAAGCAGATGTTTTGGTAGACATATAGATGTGAATCATTTAAGCTGAAAGATTTTAGATTTAGGTGTGACTAAACCATGAATGGTAATGGTAGTGAACGATAGCAATAATATAGTTTTGAAAACCATTCTAAAAAAAAAATTATTCCAGCTTATGATCGAAATAACATTGACAGCCAATTTGAATCCATCCTGCTTTAAAGGGGACCTATTATGCCCCTTTTCACAAGATGTCTCTGGTGTCCCCAGAATGTGTCTGTGAAGTTTCAACTTAAAATACCCCACAGATAATTTATTATACCATGTTGTAAAGCCTATTTTTGAGTTGAAGCAAAAACATGCTATTCTTCATCATCAAAGTTTACTATTTGCATGTTTTTTAAAGCTATATCAGTTTAAATTTCTGATAAATTGCTTTCTGAGCTAAGCTAATAGGGCACTTGTTCCAATGTGACATCAAATTGGAGTACATTCCTTGCTCATTTTGAGATTTATGGGGAAAATAACAAATGGAGTATAGATGGATTTTTACCACAACAGGGAGATTATGTACACACACTGCGGACACATAATTATGTTAAAAAACAATTTAAAAGTGAATTTTGCATAATAGGTCTCCTTTGAAGTGCTTGAGTATTTAAACTGGCAGATGGTAAAACCAAATATACTATAGAATAACTATAGACTATAGAATAACACTTAAAGGGACTTTGACAAAACTGCCACAAGCACTTAAAACACTCAAAAATTAATCCCTCATCATTTACTCACCTTCCTATCGTCCACTCCCACCAAAGTCTTTTAGGTTAGATGATTTGAGGTTGTCATTTCGAAAGAGCTCAGCTGTTTCCATTTTATAGAGTACAGGTCTGCACAACATGCACTTTTACAACACCTTCCTTTCAAACTTATCCCCACAGAGAAGTACACAGAGAACTGCCCGAAATCACAGAAATACTCCTATCAGCTGCAGAGCTGCCAGCGTACCTGTCTTTCTCTCGCCTCTGAGCGCCAAAGCTGCAGCGTTGACTTTGTGCCCGTTGATGGATGCGCATGTCCAGATGGATTCTACCAGGATAAGAAAGGACTGTGTGTACCTATTGAAAAATGTCCATGTGATTACAAAGGAGAGACAGTCCAACCTGGCACGTCTATCAACATTAATAATGAACACTGGTAAGTGAATGATACTATTACTTATGCAGTATTTGTAAAGAATTAAAAGTCTTGAAATGTACTCGTTCGAATCTGTAAATTTTAAACCTAAGGCAATCTGATACTTTCTCTCCAGTGTTTGCGTGAATGGAACATTGCACTGTCAGTCTTGGAAAACCCAAATTTTGGGTAAGAATAAATACATTTAGATACCTCTCTTTTACACCCTGAACATTAAACAGGTTAAAGGACAAGTGTTGTAGATTGTATTGAACCTAGAATATACTTTAAATGAGTTTGCTGTTGGTGTACATGTACTGTGTAATTATGGTTACACAGAATGGAATATCCTATCAGATGCACAGTGAAAGTAACTTGTTTAGATAACCAACGATAGTAGGCTATTAACAGTTGTAAAATTGCTCAAAACCACAGTAAGGTTATGTTTCTTAGGTCTCCAACTGTGGTTTACAATATAAAACTCTTCCCCACGAGTATTTTTTTTTCTGTATCTGACTGTCTTTTGCAGAGTGTCCTACTCCAAAGGTTTTCTTCAACTGCAGTACAGCAGGCCCAGATGAACATGGATTGGCATGTGCACAGACTTGTATGCAAAAGGAAGTTTATTGTGTGAGTCTAGTTTCCAATCTCTCTTGTCTTCTCAAAGTGTATCCCTTCATCCTGCTAATGCCATTTTCAAGGGTGGAACAGCTTTTCACCTGAACTACCCAGCCAGCACAGCATGGTGGGGCCCAGATGGGTGTCACCTGGGCTGTCTAACTGGGGCCCAGACATTTTTGTCCACAGTTTCCATGGAGGCCCCACATGGGTTAGCCCAGATGAAATGAACACTGCTCAGTGTGCACACTACAGGCTGTTAAATGTAACACAGAAACATGCTGGAGTTAATGAGATAATAAGATGATAACGAGCAGAATCACCAAAGGACAGAGGAACAACAAGAACTACAACTTCAGCCACAGCCGTCGATGAAATCAACTGAAGATAAAAGACAAATCATTATCATAGAAAAGATCCATCACAAAGTTGTTAACATTCTTTTCATATAAAGTTCAGTCATTAGATCAGCAAATAATGCCACTTCATGAAGACAATTATATTCTTATCACCAACAACCGCCAGTGTTGCGGTGGTGGGGTCCAAATGGGGACCCCATATATATGTCACTTTTCAGTTATCTTGAACACTTGTCACAGATTGTGAGTGAATGCGATCACCATTTCCTCTTTACTATTGTACAGAACGAAATAAACATGAATGAAAATAAAAAATATATATATATGTTGAAAGATGTAGCTTACCGAAATCTGTATCACATCAGTCATCAGTGTTGCAAACAATTTCACGTAACAATATACCTCAGAAAACATTTATTGACCATAAACTTATAGTCAGTAAGACAAATAACAAAACTTAATTATGCAAGTAAGCATAAGTAACTTTATTATTATAAAATTGACTTAAACTAGGGTGCTCGTCTGTTTTCATTTTATTCTGTAGACTGAACTCGCGCTCTGCTGCCACACTGGAGCGCGCTCACCAACTACTGGACAGGGGTGGGAATTACAGTTACAAGCTACATAATCTGTCAAAATGACGGACGGGCTGCAGATTTTTTCCGTCACTGCTAAAAAAATTCCATCAAAGACGGAAAATTTTCGGTTAACGTGACCTCTTATATTTTATACATATATATAAAATGTCACTTTACCACTGGTGACACTCCACGACCGCGGACAACAGATAAACACATTGTCTCTTACCTTTCTTGCCATAGCAAACAGCAAGAGCAGCCAGAAAAACACTAACACTAAAACAATCAAACTGAAGTAAGCACTGACCTCGATCACCGTGACATCAAACCAAACTTATTTTCAACAAATCATCAACATCTAAACCTCTGGTAATTCTCAATAACAACTTTTGTAGATGTATGTCAGAAATAAAGTCAGTCTGGTTAGTAATAAGTGAAGCTGGTAATGCTGTTTGTTGAGATGTTTAATCAGATCTTCAGAGATTTAATGTCTTTTATCTTCAGTTGATTTCATCGAAGGCTGTGGCTGAAGTTGTAGTTCTTGTTGTTCCTCTGTCCTTCGGTGATTCTGCTCGTTATCACCTAATTATCTCATTAACTCCAGCATGTTTCTGTGTTACATTTAACAGCCTGTAGTGTGCACACTGAGCAGTGTTCATTTCATCTGGGCTAACCCATGTGGGGCCTCCATGGAAACTGGACAAAAATTACAAAAATGTCATTTTTTCTAAACCCAACCCACACTCTAATGTGGGCAAATCTCAAAAAGCCCCTCTGTTTATGGTCTCGCCCATCAGTCATTAATGTCCTGCAGAGACCTGTACTTGGGCTTGCTTTGATACTGAAAGAATGAATGACTCTTTGATTCAGTCATAAAGACAGTGACTTACCACCACCTACTGGTGGTTTTAATGTAATATTTAAAAGTATCACCACTTCGTTTTTATCATCATTGTATTTATTGAATGTTGTTTCTTTTTTTTTTTTTTTTTTTTTTTTTTTTAAAGCATTATTTATTTTATAAAGGTAATTATAAAGGTAAAAAAAAAAGCCCTGGAAAAAAATTGAAAAAAGGTGTAACTACACTATGCATGAGGAAAAGAGAGGCTATGCAGAAGGATATTAAATCCCTCTAAAAATTGAGAACCACTGAAAAAGGATATGTAGAACTGCACAAGGGCTACTGCTTAGAGTGCAATGTCAATACAACCTGTTACCTTGATTCAAATTTTTCATTAGCTTAAATGAATTGGTCTAAAGAGAAAAATTATAATGACTATTTTGGCTAAAGATTACATATAAAATAGCCATCAAAATTAATGTTCATAACTAGTTTGACTAAAATTAATGACTTAAACTTGACAAAAATGCAATGAGTTTTCATTGACTAAAACTAGACTATAATATGAAAGACAAAAATGGCAAAAAATGTGACTAAGACTAAAGAGCATTTTCATCTGAAGATAAAGGCTAAGACTAAATCTAAAATGGCTGCTAAAATTAGAGTTCTTAGTAGTCTTCTGGGAAGTATGAAAAAAATAGCAGTTAAGTGAACTACCTCATTCAGCTGAGTGCTACTAATTAACTTAACTAATTTAACTTAATAGTTAGTTAAACTTAAAAGTTAGTTAATAGTTGTCACAAGAATGTTAATAGTGCGTTTACTCATTTGTTCCACATAGTTATTCACAAATGACGGAACAGTATTCTAAAGTGTTACCCTCTTTGTGTTTTTCTCTTTTTCTCCCTCTTCACACCCACAGTTCTCACAGGAATGTGAATCTGGATGCCAGTGTCCTAAAGGTCTACTGGACAATGGCGAAGGAAAATGTGTTACACCTCATGAATGTCCGTGTCCTCATGATGGAGATCTTCATAAACCGGGGGAAAAGATAACTGTAGATTGCAATACGTGGTGCGTAACCAACACCCTTTTGCATAGCTTTTTTTAAAGTTACATTTAATATTAGGACCACACAGAATCTACATTTGCAAAAATTTGCTGAAGTCTGTTATTCACAAAATTCTACATTTGCCCCTTCCTTTTATTAGCGTATATTTGTTTTTCCTTGTTATAATTGCGGCTGCATGCCTGGGCATTGCTGTAACTCAGTCAGTAGAGGCTAGCAGGTCATGGGTTCAATCACCAGTATGATATAATATTTATACCTAAATTTCAATGTAGATAAAAGCATAACAATCATCTACCAAATGCATGTAATCCTGAATGAAGACATAATGTTTTAGGTTCTAAAAAGCTAACTAGTTTATGTAAACACAAGTCCACTTGATATATTTCTCTGTTTACAGCACTTGTCGAGGGGGTACATGGATATGTACAGAAAAAAAGTGTCCAGGCGTCTGCACAATATACGGAAGTGGACATTATAAAACTTTCGACCAGCAAAGATTTGGCTTCAGGGGAGACTGCAGTTATATAGCTGCACAGGTACCAGTACTTTTGTTGTTTTATTATCTGTGCATCTTTATTGTAACCGTGTGACTCACGGCCTGCTATCATTGGTGAAACTTCTGCATAAATTTTTTTTTAATTACTAATAACCACTTTATTCGGCAAGCAGGTGGCATAATTTATGTTTTTGTATTGCTGTCATTTAGTAACATCCTCTTGTTTTTAAGGACAAATGTGGAAATAAGACAGGAAATTTCTATGTAATCACTGAAAATATTCCTTGTGGAACAACAGGGACAACATGCTCAAAGGCTGTTGTCATCATTTTGGGGGTAAGATTAGGTCTCTATGATATTAAGTAGAACCATCTTGAATAACATGCAAAATCCAGTACAACGCATTCAGTGTTTAAATAAAGGATAAACATTGAACTGTCTTGAAATAAAGAATAAATACACATTGAACTGAATGACACTATTGCCTTCAGTAGAGCTGCTTATATAGCTGAATAGAACTTGTTTCATAATTAATTAATTTTACACATTCACTGAACTACACTGAATCAGCATTGGACTGAATTGAGCTGAATAATTACACTATTATTTTCCTACAGCTGCTTTACAGCAGAATTTGAATTTGTCTCATATTTGATGATGTTTGCATCATTAATTATGTTACTTCCTGTTTGTTACCGTGAAGCTGCTTTGAAACACTTTATATTGTATTAAGCACTATAAAGAAGTGACGATGCATTTAGTATATGAAACAATATCCTCAATTTCATCCTGATTTTTTTTTCTTTTTTTTTTCTCTTGCATACTCACAGGAAACTGTGCTAGAGCTTTCTGATGGGACTGTAAAAGTCTCTAATACTACTAGTGGACCACAGATCAACTATATAGAGAGAAAAATTGGGATGTACCTTGTTATTGATACTGACATGGGACTGACAGTTTTGTGGGACCGCAAAACCACCGTCCACATCATTCTGCAACCTCAGCACATGGTGAGTGATCCAGAATAATCCAGAATTCATTCCACTGATGAAACATCTGTAATAAAGTTCTGACATTGATTTTGATAATTCCAGAGATAAGCTTACTACTCAGTTTTAGTAGAGTGATCTTTGTTTTTACAGGAAAATGTATGTGGCCTATGTGGAAATTTTAATGGGAATGGGAAAGATGACTTCACCACTCAAGGCACTTTGCAAACCACAAATCTAATGGAGTTTGTTGATAGCTGGAAAGTGTCAAGCAGATGTCCTGATTCTGCACCAGACTTTGATCCATGCTTTGAGACCCCCAATCGTGTGGCTTGGGCAAGAAAAGAATGTATAATCATAATGGAAGATAAGTTCAGAAATTGCTCTAAAAAGGTACAGTTTGAAAGCCTTTTGAGGCAATAAACGAAGTTCCCTGTAATGTTGTAAACAAGAATCCACCATAACATATGGAAATGTTCCCATAGGTGGATCCAGAGCCATATTATGAAAACTGTGTGAAGGATTCGTGTGCATGTGACACAGGTGGAGATTGTGAGTGCCTCTGTACAGCTGTGGCAGCTTACGCTCAAGCCTGCAATGATGCAGGTGTTTATGTTGATTGGAGAACACCTGAGTTCTGCCGTAAGCATCTTTAATTCTAGTGCACATTTTAAGGGTCCGTTCACACAGAACATGTTTTTTTCCACTCCAATGCTGTACTTTTCTGTTGTTTTTCTATGTAAACATGTGCTAGATGGACATGTATGACCGTTGCGCTCACGTCTTGCTTCGTTTGTAGCATCTCGCACATGACATGGCATTCTAAATTAAAATCAGTTCAACTTCTAAAAAACACATCTCAATACCTTGCTTTTTTTTTCCCCATTACACTGCCTGCGTCTCGCGTTTTTCAAAGCAAAAATGTGTTTTGTGTGAACAAGCCTTAAGTGTAAATTTTGAATGTGATTTTCTTGCAGAACCTGATTTTCAGCCATCTTGCTTTCACAGAGAAAGATGATGCAAACCAATTGATTGTCTGATCAACATTTTTTCATTAATGCAGAGCATTTTCTGTGAGTACATGTTCATACTTATGTCCATTTTCCCTATCAGCTGTGTACTGTGACTACTACAATAAAAAAGTAGAAGAAGAAGATGAAGAAGAATGCATATGGCATTACAGACCATTTACACCTTGGTACAAAACCTGTTCCAACAAGGTTATCAACAACACTTTACCCAATGTGGAAGGTGAGTTTTTGAAGATTGTTTATACATAGTGCAGACTAGATGTTTCTTGGCCTTATATATAGTGCTAAACATTAATGTTTGCCAGGTTCTGGACACTGAAAAAGGCTCCTAGCCAAAATGTCTGTCTTATTTTATCCTCTATTGTGAACTAATAAAAATCTTATCATGGACAATTTTTTAAAGGGCAGAACATTTTTTGCTAAGTTTAAAAGCCATGGTTGATGGGCCACTAAGAAATGTTTATGAACCTACAAATACCTCATTTGTCTGTAATACCTCAATTGAATAATTTGTTTTGTGCAGGATGTTTTCCAAAATGTCCAAAGGATAATCCTATTTTTGATGAGGAACAACAGATATGTGTGAAGAATTGTGGTGGTCCTCCTCCTCCTTCAACACCGACAACCACCTCCACTACTTCAATTACGCCTCAGCCACCTGTTTCAACAGAAGTACCATCTACAACTAGTACAACTCCTGGTACACCACCTCCTTCAACACCGACAAGCACCTCCACTACTCCAGTTACACCTCGGCCACCTGTTTCAACAGAAGTACCATCTACTACTAGTACAACCCCTGGCACACCACCTCCTTCAACACCGACAAGCACCTCCACCACTCCAGTTACACCTCAGCCACCTGTTTCAACAGAAGTACCATCTACAACTAGTACAACCCCTGGCACACCACCTCCTTCAACACCGACAAGCACCTCCACTACTCCAGTTACACCTCGGCCACCTGTTTCAACAGAAGTACCATCTACAACTAGTACAACCCCTGGCACACCACCTCCTTCAACACCGACAAGCACCTCCACTACTCCAGTTACACCTCGGCCACCTGTTTCAACAGAAGTACCATCTACAACTAGTACAACCCCTGGCACACCACCTCCTTCAACATCGACAAGCACCTCCACTACTCCAGTTACACCTCGGCCACCTGTTTCAACAGAAGTACCATCTACAACTAGTACAACTCCTGGCACACCACCTCCTTCAACACCGACAAGCACCTCCACTACTCCAGTTACACCTCAGCCACCTGTTTCAACAGAAGTACCATCTACAACTAGTACAACCCCTGGCACACCACCTCCTTCAACACCGACAAGCACCTCCACTACTCCAGTTACACCTCGGCCACCTGTTTCAACAGAAGTACCATCTACAACTAGTACAACCCCTGGCACACCACCTCCTTCAACACCGACAAGCACCTCCACTACTCCAGTTACACCTCGGCCACCTGTTTCAACAGAAATACCATCTACAACTAGTACAACCACTGGCACACCACCTCCTTCAACACCGACAAGCACCTCCACTACTCCAGTTACACCTCGGCCACCTGTTTCAACAGAAGTACCATCTACAACTAGTACAACCCCTGGCACACCAGCTCCTTCAACACCGACAAGCACCTCCACTACTCCAGTTACACCTCGGCCACCTGTTTCAACAGAAGTACCATCTACAACTAATACAACCCCTGGCACACCACCTCCTTCAACACCGACAAGCACCTCCACTACTGCAGTTACACCTCGGCCACCTGTTTCAACAGAAGTACCATCTACAACTAGTACAACCCCTGGCACACCACCTCCTTCAACACCGACAAGCACCTCCACTACTCCAGTTACACCTCGGCCACCTGTTTCAACAGAAGTACCATCTACAACTAGTACAACTCCTGGCACACCACCTCCTTCAACACCGACAAGCACCTCCACTACTCCAGTTACACCTCGGCCACCTGTTTCAACAGAAGTACCATCTACAACTAGTACAACCCCTGGCACACCACCTCCTTCAACACCGACAAGCACCTCCACTACTCCAGTTACACCTCGGCCACCTGTTTCAACAGAAGTACCATCTACAACTAGTACAACCCCTGGCACACCACCTCCTTCAACACCGACAAGCACCTCCACTACTCCAATTACACCTCGGCCACCTGTTTCAACAGAAGTACCATCTACAACTAGTACAACCCCTGGCACATCACCTCCTTCAACACCGACAAGCACCTCCACTACTCCAATTACACCTCGGCCACCTGTTTCAACAGAAGTACCATCTACAACTAGTACTTCAACACCAACAACCACCTCCACTACTCCAGTTACACCTCGGCCACCTGTTTCAACAGAAGTACCATCTACAACTAGTACAACCCCTGGCACACCACCTCCTTCAACACCAACAAGCACCTCCACTACTCCAGTTACACCTCGGCCACCTGTTTCAACAGAAGTACCATCTACAACTAGTACAACCCCTGGCACACCAGCTCCTTCAACACCGACAAGCACCTCCACTACTCCAGTTACACCTCGGCCACCTGTTTCAACAGAAGTACCATCTACAACTAGTACAACCCCTGGCACACCACCTCCTTCAACACCGACAAGCACCTCCACTACTCCAATTACACCTCGGCCACCTGTTTCAACAGAAGTACCATCTACAACTAGTACAACCCCTGGCACACCACCTCCTTCAACACCGACAAGCACCTCCACTACTCCAATTACACCTCGGCCACCTGTTTCAACAGAAGTACCATCTACAACTAGTACAACCCCTGGCACACCACCTCCTTCAACACCGACAAGGACCTCCACTACTCCAGTTACACCTCGGCCACCTGTTTCAACAGAAATACCATCTACAACTAGTACAACCCCTGGCACACCACCTCCTTCAACACCGACAAGCACCTCCACTACTCCAGTTACACCTCGGCCACCTGTTTCAACAGAAGTACCATCTACAACTAGTACAACCCCTGGCACACCACCTCCTTCAACACCGACAAGCACCTCCACTACTCCAGTTACACCTCGGCCACCTGTTTCAACAGAAGTACCATCTACAACTAGTACAACCCCTGGCACACCACCTCCTTCAACACCGACAAGCACCTCCACTACTCCAGTTTCACCTCGGCCACCTGTTTCAACAGAAGTACCATCTACAACTAGTACAACTCCTGGCACACCACCTCCTTCAACACCGACAAGCACCTCCACTACTCCAATTACACCTCGGCCACCTGTTTCAACAGAAGTACCATCTACAACTAGTACAACCCCTGGCACACCAGCTCCTTCAACACCGACAAGCACCTCCACTACTCCAATTACACCTCGGCCACCTGTTTCAACAGAAGTACCATCTACAACTAGTACAACCCCTGGCACACCACCTCCTTCAACACAGACAAGCACCTCCACTACTCCAGTTACACCTCGGCCACCTGTTTCAACAGAAGTACCATCTACAACTGGTACTTCAACACCAACAACCACCTCCACTAGTCCAGTTACACCTCGGCCACCTGTTTCAACAGAAGTACCATCTACAACTAGTACAACCCCTGGCACACCAGCTCCTTCAACACCGACAAGCACCTCCACTACTCCAGTTACACCTCGGCCACCTGTTTCAACAGAAGTACCATCTACAACTAGTACAACCCCAGGCACACCACCTCCTTCAACACCGACAAGCACCTCCACTACTCCAATTACACCTCGGCCACCTGTTTCAACAGAAGTACCATCTACAACTAATACAACTCCTGGCACACCACCTCCTTCAAAACCGACAAGCACCTCCACTACTCCAGTTACACCTCGGCCACCTGTTTCAACAGAAGTACCATCTACAACTAGTACAACCCCTGGCACACCACCTCCTTCAACACGGACAAGCGCCTCCACTACTCCAGTTACACATCGGCCACCTGTTTCAACAGAAGTGCCATCTACAACTAGTACAACCCCTGGCACACCACCTCCTTCAACACCGACAAGCACCTCCACTACTCCAGTTACACCTCGGCCACCTGTTTCAACAGAAGTGCCATCTACAACTAGTACAACCCCTGGCACACCACCTGCTTCAACACCGACAAGCACCTCCACTACTCCAGTTTCACCTCGGCCACCTGTTTCAACAGAAGTACCATCTACAACGAGTACAACTCCTGGCACACCACCTCCTTCAACACCGACAAGCACCTCCACTACTCCAGTTACACCTCGGCCACCTGTTTCAACAGAAGTACCATCTACAACTAGTACAACCCCTGGCACACCACCTCCTTCAACACCGACAAGCACCTCCACTACTCCAGTTACACGTCGGCCACCTGTTTCAACAGAAGTACCATCTACAACTAGTACAACCCCTGGCACACCACCTCCTTCAACACCGACAAGCACCTCCACTACTCCAATTACACCTCGGCCACCTGTTTCAACAGAAGTACCATCTACAACTAGTACAACCCCTGGCACACCACCTCCTTCAACACCGACAAGCACCTCCACTACTCCAATTACACCTCGGCCACCTGTTTCAACAGAAGTACCATCTACAACTAGTACTTCAACACCAACAACCACCTCCACTACTCCAGTTACACCTCGGCCACCTGTTTCAACAGAAGTACCATCTACAACTAGTACAACCCCTGGCACACCACCTCCTTCAACACCAACAAGCACCTCCACTACTCCAGTTACACCTTGGCCACCTGTTTCAACAGAAGTACCATCTACAACTAGTACAACCCCTGGCACACCAGCTCCTTCAACACCGACAAGCACCTCCACTACTCCAGTTACACCTCGGCCACCTGTTTCAACAGAAGTACCATCTACAACTAGTACAACCCCTGGCACACCACCTCCTTCAACACCGACAAGCACCTCCACTACTCCAATTACACCTCGGCCACCTGTTTCAACAGAAGTACCATCTACAACTAGTACAACCCCTGGCACACCACCTCCTTCAACACCGACAAGCACCTCCACTACTCCAATTACACCTCGGCCACCTGTTTCAACAGAAGTACCATCTACAACTAGTACAACCCCTGGCACACCACCTCCTTCAACACCGACAAGCACCTCCACTACTCCAGTTACACCTCGGCCACCTGTTTCAACAGAAGTACCATCTACAACTAGTACAACCCCTGGCACACCACCTCCTTCAACACCGACAAGCACCTCCACTACTCCAGTTACACCTCGGCCACCTGTTTCAACAGAAGTACCATCTACAACTAGTACAACCCCTGGCACACCAGCTCCTTCAACACCGACAAGCACCTCCACTACTCCAATTACACCTCGGCCACCTGTTTCAACAGAAGTACCATCTACAACTAGTACAACCCCTGGCACACCACCTCCTTCAACACCGACAAGCACCTCCACTACTCCAGTTACACCTCGGCCACCTGTTTCAACAGAAGTACCATCTACAACTAGTACAACCCCTGGCACACCAGCTCCTTCAACACCGACAAGCACCTCCACTACTCCAGTTACACCTCGGCCACCTGTTTCAACAGAAGTACCATCTACAACTAGTACAACCTCTGCCACACCACCTCCTTCAACACCGACAAGCACCTCCACTATTCCAGTTACACCTCGGCCACCTGTTTCAACAGAAGTACCATCTACAACTAGTACAACCCCTGGTACACCAGCTCCTTCAATACCGACAAGCACCTCCACTACTCTAATTACACCTCGGCCACCTGTTTCAACAGAAGTACCATCTACAACTAGTACAACCCCTGGCACACCAGCTCCTTCAATACCGACAAGCACCTCCACTACTCCAGTTTCACCTCAGCCACCTGTTTCAACAGAAGTACAACCTACAACTAGTACAACCCCTGGCACACCACCTCCTTCAACACCGACAAGCACCTCCACTACTCCAATTACACCTCGGCCACCTGTTTCAACAGAAGTACCATCTACAACTAGTACAACCCCTGGCACACCACCTCCTTCAACACAGACAAGCACCTCCACTACTCCAATTACACCTCGGCCACCTGTTTCAACAGAAGTACCATCTACAACTGGTACTTCAACACCAACAACCACCTCCACTACTCCAGTTACACCTCGGCCACCTGTTTCAACAGAAGTACCATCTACAACTAGTACAACCCCTGGCACACCACCTCCTTCAACACCGACAAGCACCTCCACTACTCCAATTACACCTCGGCCACCTGTTTCAACAGAAGTACCATCTACAACTGGTACTTCAACACCAGCAACCACCTCCACTACTCCAGTTACACCTCGGCCACCTGTTTCAACAGAAGTACCATCTACAACTAGTACAACCCCTGGCACACCAGCTCCTTCAACACCGACAAGCACCTCCACTACTCCAGTTACACCTCGGCCACCTGTTTCAACAGAAGTACCATCTACAACTAGTACAACCCCTGGCACACCAGCTCCTTCAACACCGACAAGCACCTCCACTACTCCAATTACACCTCGGCCACCTGTTTCAACAGAAGTACCATCTACAACTAGTACAACCCCTGGCACACCACCTCCTTCAACACCGACAAGCACCTCCACTACTCCAATTACTCCTCGGCCACCTGTTTCAACAGAAGTACCATCTACAACTAGTACTTCAACACCAACAACCACCTCCACTACTCCTACACCTCCAATTATTTTCACTGAAAGTACCACAAGTACCCCTATAACACATACAGAAGAGCAAATTGTCAATACAACAACTATTACACTGTGTTTTTGTGTGTTTCAAGGAAGACAATATAAGCCTGGTTAGTAACTATACATTTAATTTTTAAATTATTGATGTTTTCTCGACTTTTCTGAAATACTCCAGCAATTCTGTTGTACATGTGTTTTGATTTACTTTCTTTTTAATAGGAGAGTCAATATTGCATACGAAGGACAATGGCTCAGGGATTTGTCTGACTATGATCTGCTCCATAACTTGTGCTATTCAGAACAGTACAGAGCCATGTCCAACACCACCACCAATCGTCTGTCCTAAATGGAACAAAACTGTAAAATATACATTTTACATATATTTTCATTAAGTTTTTGATTACACAATATTTGTATAATTGCATAGTAATTTTTTATTTCAAAGTAAAAATTGTATGTTTTTTTGCAAGAATTTGTTATTATTTTTTGTTCTTCATGCAAAAATGAATATCATTCAATTTACCTTGCATCAGTTGCTCTAATTTAGTATTTTTTGCAATGTTTCCAGGCTAACGAGATCTTTCACATATGTGACTGTATTATGGGAAAGTGCATAAAGGGAGACATCATGGAGATTGTCCAACATCAATGTCCTTTTCCGAAGAGCATCACATGTAAAAATAACCAGCCAGCAGTGCTGGTCTATGATGAGCTACACTGCTGCCGGCAATACACCTGTGACTGTAAGTAAACTGTCGATCTCAAGTTCTTCAAGGTCTAACTTTGATGTTGTCATTACAAAAAATATTCCATCTTTGTGAGTCTGCTTCACAATGTGCTGACATTTATGTCAAGCAAATGCATGTATGACAGCTTTTAAATCTTTAACCTTAAGGGGTCTAATCCATTTGTATTATGGACTCACAGAGATGGATTTTTTTAATCTAAAAATCTATCTTCCTCTGAAGAAAGTAAGTTATATACATATGAGGGTGAGTAAATTATGACTGTTCATTTTTGGTTGGAGAACTTTTTAAGATATAAGCTTATTTACCATATTTGAAGTCATTTTATCTAACAGTATGTTAACACTCTCTTGTAGGCTTTTGTCAGGGTTGGGGTGGCTCGCATTACCTCACATTTGATGGACTCCCCTACACTTACCAAGGGAACTGCACTTATATATTAATGGAGGAAATTAGCCCTAAATACAATTTGAAGATCTACATTGACAATGTATACTGTGATATCCATGAGTCTGTATCCTGTCCCAGATCCATTATTGTTTCTTATAACAATCAAGTCATAACACTTAGAAATCATAGGTTCATGGAAGGTGCGGCTCTACAGGTGAGACCTACAGTAGAATTGTAAAAAGATTTTGAGTATGTGTTAGATCTGCACTGTATTGTAAATTAACAGGTTTTCTTTTTGATTGCCTGTTATTCTATAAGGCACTGAAGGACAATGTTAATCTAACACTGCCATATACTCAAAATGGTGTGAGGGTTATCAAATCAAGCCTGAACTTGATCTTGGAGGTTCCAGAGCTACAAGTCGTTGTAACATTTGGAAACACAGACTTTAGCATCAACCTGCCATTCCAGCATTTTGGAAAGAACACACAAGGTCACTGTGGTAAGTCAGCTCATTAAAAAGTTTAAAACATTAGAAGTCATATCAGGTTACTTTTAGCAATAAAATCATAAGGTGTGGTGCATAACAGATTTAAAATTAAGTAGGAAAGCTGATGTTGTATGAAGGGGTTTGTTTTTGTGAATTAGTATGCTTAATTATTTCAAATCACTGCAACAAGGAACATGCAACAACAACCAGACTGATGACTGCATGCTGCCTGGAGGGATCTTGGTCAATGATTGTGCAGTGATGGCAGATCACTGGACAGCCAGTGGTGTGGATGGCAAAAACTGCACTAAACCAAGTCCAAGAAGTCCAGTCTGGAATATATCCACACCCATGCCAATAACACCATACCAGCCCCATGTTGACTGCTATCATCTCCAGAGCAAGTGAGTTAATTCTATGTTGTGTAAAGTTCAATAAACCATGCTTTGCCTCAAAAGTGTATTTACCCTTCCAATCATCTGTTTTCATTTTGAACTTCCTCAGGGTGTTTGAAGCATGCCATTCCCATGTGTCTCCTGAAAATTTCTTTTTAGCCTGTCAGTATGATAGTTCTCATATGAGTGACCCCTCAGTAGTGTGTGCCAGTCTGCAGAGCTACGCGAGGGCTTGCTCTCAGGTTGGGGTTTGCATTCACTGGAGAAACTACACTAGCCTTTGCAGTAAGTTCATTAATAAAATAAATTAAAATTTCCTTTATATAAAATATAAGGATATAAAATGTTATATAAAAAATATTTATATAAAAAAGGATTTATCCATTGTATAAAAGAATAATAATGGACCTATTTTCTGTAGGACCTGTAAAGATTTGAATTAAAAGATGGTTTTAACTTTTCTTCCTCAGATATTATATGTCCAGAAGATAAAATATTCTTGCCTTGTGGTCCAGCCGAACCACCAACTTGTAGAGGCGGGTATGTACATTTTTACTTTTATTTTGAAATAATTCAGCGGCTCAATGTCTATCCATTTTTATGTTGTTTTCAGTCTATTCATTTAACTCTACTCGTTTAAACACACAATCACACAACAGTTGAATTTGACCTAAATCTGATTCCCTAACTTTTTTTTTTTTTTTTTTGCTGTTGTTTCTTACAATCATTTTTAATTCCATTCTGGACCACGTTCACATTTATCTCATCTTTTTAAATGCACTTCTGTATATGTGAAACAGGGTTTCTGAGGGTCTTGAAAAGGTCTTAAAGAGTCTTAATTCGCCCTGACACAAATTAAGGCCATAAAAGGTCTTAAATCAGAGCAGAAATTCTTAAGTAAATAAAGTTATTGCATTAAATATTGCATACATTACAAATAAATGATTTTCCAATACAAATGGTTTTCCAATACAAATATCTAAACATCTTTAAATCAAGATGCAAATGCAAAATGAAGTCTTAAAAACCTGAACAAAATTAAGTTTATGCTTAAAACAAGAACAAATATCTGAATCTGTCAATGAGTTATGAAAACTTCCCTTTGAAGTAAGCTGATTATAATCAGCACATTGGCAGATATTTGTTCTTATTTTAAGCATAAACAATAATTTAAGCATAATAATTTTCACAGAAAATAAATTCAAATTGTATGTAATTTTGCATCTAAAGTAAACACATCTTGATTGAAGAGTCTTTAGACAGTTGCACTGTAAAACAAGACAAAAATTTACTTATGATTTATTTATTTATTTATCTATTTATTTTGGTAAAACTTTAGTTTAGGGTCCAATTGACGTTCGCAAAGACCCGCCCCCCTTTAGTTTCTGTTGCTACATCCGACAAGCCATGCTGCTCTCACGCCACACATCATGTTCTCATTGGTGAAAAATACATTGCGAAGCAAAGAGGACACTGACAACGCATCGACAGACAAGACAGAGCAGGTTACTTTTGATATGAAACAAAGTCTCAGATTTCAAATTTTGTAATTTTTAAAGAAATTTAAACAATAAATACCGTTTTGTGGCTCTTTAATGTGTCGTGACAAATTGCTGTAGCGCCTTGTGTACCAATCATCTCTTCCTACTAGTTTATTTATAGCATCAAATAAACATGAAAGAACATCATAAGGAATATTATTTGAATTGCGGAAAGACGTTAGTACACGCCATTTTTCAAGTTCAAGTCCACCGACGTGAATCTATTAACTCCCCTGACTGCTTTGTCTAACAAAATGCCGGATTCGTCATTATGATTGGTTAGATCGCCTGTCAATCAAACTAACTAGTTGCTTATTAGCATGCATATTACTTGGATATAGGCTGTTTATTGTACTTATTAAACACATATTAATGCCTTATTCTGCATGGCCATATTCTACATCCCTTAATTCTACCCAATACCAAACTTTACTAACTTTTCTTTGTCATTGTTTTTACATCTCAGCGAGCAAACTTATATAGCACCTGTTTAGATCAATGCTTTAACCCTTTCGACCGTGAGTTTAAAATATTCTAACTGTCCTCCCAGAGTGAGTTTTTTTAAGGCGACCGTTATTTTAGAACGTTCGCCTTTAATGTTTCCATAGCGACGCGTCTTGCGTGTCACGAGCGCTAAATGCAGCAACAATAACACTGTATGACAGATGGATCACTATTATTTAGTTTTTCCTTTTTTATTTAAAATATTCGCAAAATTGCTTACCATGTCATCAACTATCTGATATTCCGATTCTCAAATATGTGTAAGTGAGTGTGTTTTGTCGTTTTAAAACTTTTATAAACGATCTTTATCTTGATCTATAATGCGAGTTGGGCGCCGCCATCTTAGTTTGCGCTGCATTTCACAGAGTCCTGTCAGTCGGATTTACAGCAGGTTAATTCATCATTTTCTTCTGAAATATATGCAAGTAAGTGGCTGGTGAACTGGAAGAATAATAGAGTAAACTTTATAGTTACTTAGGCCCATTATGTGTGTCTGATATGAATAAATGTCGCCAAATTATATTTGTTATTGCTGCTTCCACTGATGTCGGACATCAATGTGTAAATTATAAACGCTTAATGTATTGTTTTAATGGTGCTTATGCATATTTAAATGTCTGAAACCTTAAAATAAACATTATGTGCCTGAAAACACTGCATAGCTGTGATATATGACAAGAGCTGCGCGCGTCTGTCTTGTAGCCAGAGCGCGAAAGCACAGTTTGAATCTGGCAGTTATGTGACGTCGCTGAACGTTCGAAATCCCATATGTGGTACCGTACGCCCAGGGGCACTGAAATAAAAATCCCATATGTGGGACCGTACCGCTCAAAGGGTTAAAACACTGACACATTTAACAGGTCATGTGATGTCAACCTAAAAAAATTGCAGAAAATGTAAATTAGGTACTTTGGTTTACAGTGTAGAAATTGCCTAGATGCAGTGTTAATGTTACTGTGATGTAAATGTAATGTGTGTAATAAACTAAAAAGTTTAAATAATATTTGCATTTCAGACCTACACAGAGCTCAATTTCAGTGCCCACAGAAGGCTGCTTCTGCCGTGAGAACACAACACTCTTCAACACAGAGTCAGGATTATGTGTGTCAAAATGTGGTGAGAAGCCTTTATAGTTTGTGTATCTATCAGAGTTAAAGTCGATTTACTGAGGTTTGTGCTAGTCAATTTACTGGTATTTGGGGCCTTAATTAATGATCAAAAAAGCATGTCTTAAACCATTTTGCAGTTGACATGACTGTGATAGTTGCTGCAGAGAACAGAAAGAGTGAGTGGTAGAAGGAAGAGAATTTTCTCCACTTGTGTTAATTTACTTTGAATGCCAGCGGAAGACACTATCCGATCAAAATGATTACCAAGCTACGTTATTTTTCCTTTATTATTTTTTATTTATTTATTATTACTATGTTATTATTGCTAATTTGTGCTGATCTTGGTAGATTGCGTTGATCATTATGGAATTGAACAGGCTGTGTCCGTGTTCTTTTATTTGCACATTATCAAGAGATTGCCCACAGAAATTTCCATTGATTCTTTTATGGGATTGCGGTCTCATGTTAATTTTCACTGTTTAGGCCTATTTCTTTCATAGTTGTAAATAACAGTCATATCCATGATTGCTGAGTATCTGAAATGCATGCTGTGATAAATACAATATTATCTCTAGATTAAGTCCAGTAGAATTAACAGTATGTTACTTGGGCTAGTAGATCTTGGTTTGGATCTGGGCCTCAAGAACTCTAGTCTTCTGTTTTGGTCTGGGACTTGAGGTTTTTGACTCCAACTGTGTGTGGTGTCTATCAAGGCCCTGAGAAAGAAAAATAAAGATGTACAGAAAACTTGTACCTCACGTCAACATGTATGCCGTATCCATTTCTGAGAATGTTTCTGATTTTGGTCTTACCTTGTAGGATGTGTGGACTCCTCTGGGACTCCACGTGAGGTACAGCAAGGTTTAAAACTGTTCATCAATAATCAATTGTGTTGTACTATGTGTTGAAGAAGTATCCTAGTTATACTTATTTTGTTTGTTTGTTTTTGTTGCAGTTTGATAAGCATTTTATGCACAACTGTGAAGACTGTGTCTGTGATAAGGCCAGTCAATCAGTGATCTGTAAACCCAAGAAGTGTCCTGATGTAACACCTGACAACTGCACTAGGCCCGGCTTCATGCTGTTCAATGAGACTGATACTGCTGACAAATGTTGCAGCAAACAAGTTTGCAGAGAGATTGGTGCGTTTCTTTTTTTTTTTTTTTAATGGGGTTTGGTTTAGGATTGAAGTGCCATTTTTTTTAAAGTCTCCTCTCACTCTGTTCCATAAATTAGATTGTGCAGTCATCATGTGCAAAAATGGATCATGTACAAAAGGGTCCTGTATTTATGTTGCACCAGACAACACCACACATACTCTCAAGGTACATTTGAAAACATCTTTTCAGTTCCCAGTCAGTCACAATCAATGAATTGGGACCCAAATTCACCAATTCAGTTCTGACGTAACGTCTCCATTCCCTCCTTCAGGGAACGAGGGTTACATATGTAACCAAGATGTTCAGTGGACAAAGAACTTGCTCTGTTTCTCAATCTTTATGTTGTTTGTCTTTTTGTAGGATGGAGAGGAGTACAAGAACATATGTGAAACTGTTACCTGCCATCAAATTAATGGCTTGTTTGTGACTAAGAAAACCATCACAAAATGTCCTTATTTGAGTTCACATGACTGTGAGCCTGTAAGTACATCTCCACACATCATACACTTTTCATATACTACACATGGTCTTATCTGATTGTGCACATTTCTTCAACCATTGAAGAGATTGTACAGCAGCATTATGTTTCAGATAGTGACATTGTTTCATTGTTGATTAGTTACATTAATGTGACAAGTTCACCCAGCTTCTGTTTGGTTAATGAATTAATGAATACTTGCCGTTCACTCTAAGGGGTTTGCATATGTGAAAAAAGTAGGAGAGTGCTGTGGAACATGTTCACAAGTGGCCTGTATTTATGATACACCAGACAACACCAGACAGACTCTCAAGGTACATTTGAAACATCTTTTCATCTGCAAGAATCTGCTCTGTTCATCAGTCTAAATGAAGTATGCTTGTCTTTTGTTAGGATGGAGAATTTCACAATTACAAATGCGAAAATGTTACCTGTCGTGAATTTAATGGGGTGTTTGTGACTGAGAAGACCATAAGAGAATGTCCTTACTTGAGTTCACATAACTGTGGGCCTGTAAGTAGAATTTCTAGCTTCAACTCCACACCAAACACGTCTTCTAAATGTTTTTTTTTATTTTTTTTTTTTTTTCTTGGCTGCTGCTTATTTCAAATTGTATATATTGAGGAAGTTTACACAGCCTTAATGCAGCATTGTGTGCTCACATCCAGTGCTATTTTTTTACATAGCTTATAGTATTAGTCATAGTTCTTTATTCACAGTTCATAGTTTGTTTAAATCCTTAAAAATCAATATTTGAATGTTTTACTTTAATTAAAATTGACTAAAATTGTTCTGTATATATATATATATATATATATATATATATATATATATATATATATATATATATATATATATATATATATACTTCACAAGATACTTCACAATTGTGTTTTAGGATGGTTATTTATGCTTTAGTGTGAAGGTAGGAAATAACAATTAGATTAAGAACATTCCTTGAATGTGCATTCAATGGATTTAGGCCATTTAATTTGCCTAAGACTCACATACACAGTACTGTATTCTGTATGAATATATTTTTTCCTTTAAGGTGCAATGTGTAAAATTTGGGAGGATCTATTGACATAAATGCAATATAATATACATAACTGTTTTCAGTGGTGCATAAACACCTTATATAATAAACCGTTATGTTTTTATTAGCTCAGAATGAGCCATTTCTGTGTCATACATCCCCCTCCATGTCAAGTATGCTCAAGCATGTTTCTACAGCAGCCCTAAATGGACAAACACTCTACAGAGCGCGTTTCATCACTATGTTGTTGTTGTTCTTTTTGTTGGTGTTTTTAGAGGCAGTTTGCATCGTAACTACATTGAATACGCACGAAGTAGTAGTAGTAGTCGTTGTCTGGTTTATTAGAAGCAGAGACCATTCTTTTGTTAGAAGTAAGAAGAAACCTCATTGCTTCACACTGGCTACTCTCTGTTGTCTCAGACGACATCTTTGTCTTGTATCGGCCAGACGGCCACCATAGCTTCTCCGAAAGGGAGGGGTGGGCGCCGTTAGTTGCAGTTCGCAACCTCACCGCCAGATGCAGCTAAAATTTACACATTGCACATTTAACTCTTTCAAAATTACAGCTTAAAAAGTTGTTGGTTTGAAAATGCAGCAATAAATGTGCCACTGGATTATTGAAACTACTGTATAAACTTGTTTTTCATTTCAAGGGATTTGAATATATGAAAAAAGAGAGCGAATGCTGTGAAACATGTACTCAAGTGGCCTGTATTTATGATGCACCAGACAACACCAGACATGTTCTCATGGTAAAACTTTCTCAAACTTTTCTACATTCTTTCAGTTCATCAGACAAAGAATCTGCTCTGAATTAATCCTCATGTGTCTGTCTTTTTGTAGAATGGTGAGGACGTCAAGTACAAATGTGAAACTGTTACCTGCCATCAAATTAAGGACTCGTTTTTGACTGAGAAAACCAACACAGAATGTGCTTACTTGAGTTCACAAGACTGTGGGGCTGTGAGTAGATTTTCTAGCTTTAAAGGTTTAGTTCACCAAAAAATGAAAATTCTGTAATTTATTACTCACCCTTGTGTTGTTCCACATCCGTAAGACCTTCATTCATCTTCAGAACACAAATTCACAAAGATGTTTTTGTAGTTGCTTCATGAAATTAAAGGGATAGTTCACCCAAAAATGAAAATTTGATGTTTATCTGCTTACCCCCAGCGCATCCAAGATGTAGGTGACTTTGTTTCTTTAGTTGAACACAAATGATGATTTTTAACTGCAACCACTGCCGTCTGTCAGTCTTATAATGCGAGTCAATGGTAACACAATTTATAAGAGTCAACAAACATGCACAGACAAATCCAAATTAAACCCTGCGGCTCGTGACGACACATTGATGTCCTTAGACACGAAACGATCGGTTTGTGCGAGAAACCAAACAGTATTTATATCATTTTTTACCTCTAATACACCATGTCCAACTGCGTTCAGCACTCGTTTAGTGAGGTCTGATCGCGCTCTGACAACGGAAGTGATGTCTAGCACTCATTGAAGTATACGCGCGAGACATCACTGCCGCTGTCAGAGCGCGATCAGACCTCACTAAACGAGTGCTGAACGCAGTTGGACAGTGGTGTATTAGAGGTAAAAAATTATATAAATAATGTTCGGTTTCTCACACAAACCGATGGTTTCGTGTCTTAGAACATCAATGTGTCGTCACGAGCCGCAGGGTTTAATTTGGATTTGTCTGTGCATGTTTATTGACTTTTATAAACTTTTATAAATTGTGTTACCATCGCATTATACGACTGACAGACCGCAACGGTTGGAGTTAAAAATCATCATTTGTGTTCTACTGAAGAAACAAAGTCACCTACATCTTGGATGCCCTGGGGGTAAGCAGATAAACATCAAATTTTCATTTTTGGGTGAACTATCCCTTTAAGTTTAAGCCACTGGAGTCACATGGAGTACTTTATGATGACTTTTTCCTACCTTTCTGAATCTTGGAGTGATAGTTGTGTTGGATCTCTATGGAGAGACAGAAACCTCTCAGACTTCATCAGAATATCTTAATTTGTGTTCTGAAGAAGAACAAAGGTCTTTCGGATGTGGTACGACATGAGGGTGAGTAATAAATGACAGAATTTTCATTTTTTGGGTGAACTAACCCTTTAAATACACACATCACACACATGTTCAGTTTGTATTTTTTGGAGATATTTCTTAACTTAATGTACACATTCATTAAGGAAGTTTTTACAACACCAATGCAGCATCATGTTCTCAGATAATGACATTGCGTCATTGTTGATCGGTTGCAATGTAGCACGTGACCAGTTCATCCATCTTCCACCTGATTAATAAAATTATCAACTTGTCGTTCACTCCAAGGGGTTTAAATATGTGAAAAAAGAAGGAGAGTGCTGTGGAACATGTACACAAATAGCCTGTATTTATGATGCACCAGACAACACCACACAGACTCTCAAGGTACATATGAAAACATCCCCAACCTTTTCTTCATCATTTCAGTTCATAAAAAACAATCTGCTCTGTTCTTCAATCCTCATGGTGTCTGTCTGTCTTTTGTTAGGTTGGAGAAGTCAAGAGTTACACATGTGAAACTGTGTCCTGCCATCAAATTAATGACTCGTTCATCAGTGAGAAGACCAAAAAAGAATGCGCTTACTTGAGTTCACAAGACTGTGGGCCTGTGAGTAGAATCTCTAGCTTCAACTTTGCTTGTTAGGGCCCGAGCACAGATGGTGTGAGGACCGTATTGTAATTGCTCTGTCAATTCTTCTTCTTCTCCTCAACGAATTAAATTTTTGAGTGCTTAAACATGCTTGAAGCTTTTTACATGCATCAGAAGTGGTGAAAATGTACATGTGATATGGGTTTCAGAATTAGGTGTGACAAAATGGCTCGATAGCACCACCTACAAATTTTCAATCAAGCGCCCTTCGCGCTATGTTACATATACAGGTATGAAATTTGGAAGACACATGTAACAGCCCAATACCTACAAAAAAGTCTCGGAAGCAAAATCTGAAAACCCTACAGGAAGTGAGATATTTCGAATTTTCTCTGCAAATTTTTTGCGGTTTTTGCCATTTCCACGTTTTACTTTAACGAACTACTCGTAGAGATTTTATCAGATAAACATCATATTTGGTCCGTCTAATCTAAAGGCCTTTGAGACATTAAATTGCAAATCGTAGTGTATAAACTTGTTTTTCACTCCAAGGGGTTTGAATATGTGATAAAAGAAGGAGAGTGCTGTGGATCATGCACACAAGTGGCCTGCATTTATGATGCACCAGACAAAACCAGACAGACTCTCAAGGTACATTTGAAAACATCATTTGTTCAGTTCATCAGACAAGGAATCTGCTCTATTCTTCTGTCTTAATGGATTCTGTCTGTCTTTTGTTAGGATGGAGAAGTCCAGAGTTACACATGTGAAACTGTTACCTGTCGTGAATTTAATGGCTTATTTGTGACTGAGAAGACCAAAATAGAATGTCCTTACTTGAGTTCACTCGACTGTGGGCCTGTGAGTAGAATTGCACATTTTTCCATCGATTGAGGAAGTTTGCACGACACTAATGCATGATTGTGTGCTCACATCCAATGCTTATTTTTTTAATATATATATTTTTCTTTTAAGTATTGGTTAAAAATTGAAAATGCAGTAAAGTGTATTATTAAAACTACTAATGTATAAACTCTTTTTTTCCTCTCCAAGGGTTTTGAATACGTGAAAAAAGAAGGAGAGTGCTGTGGAACATGCACACAAGTGGCCTGCATTTATGATGCACCAGACAACACCAGACATGTTCTCAAGGTACATTAAAAAACATTTTCAAACTTCTTCATTCTTTGAGTTTGACAGACAGTGAATCTGCTCTGTTCTTCAGTCTTCATGCTGTCTCTCTTTTTGTTTAGAATGGAAAGGAGTACTATTTCAAATGTATGAATACAACCTGTCTGAACAGGAATGGCATGTTTATGACAAAAGAGAGCTATAAACAATGCCCTCCCTTTAACCAAGATGACTGTAAGCCTGTAAGTAGAAACTCAAGGAGTGCACATTACACCCAAGTTCTGCTTTTGACACATTATTTTCAACTTTTTGAGGTAAAAAAAATACCAAAGAAATACCTTCAAATAGTCCTCGTTGAGATCCATCCTAACAATTTTTTGAGATTTGACCATACTTTACAAAAATGTTTCCTTTCTATATTTATGTCCTTGTAGGAAACAGTGAAATATGACAAAGACGGATGCTGCAAGATCTGTAAGATATTGTTTCCTTGTACAAAACATTTTGACAAAAATGTTCAAATTGTTTTATCCACCCTATTGTATTTATGCAGAACATTTAAAAGATGTTACATAAATTATAAATAACATATTAGGCACAGCATAAAATGCATGTCTGCCTCTATCATCTCTCAGGTGAACTCAGCAACTGTGTTCGTGCGAAGAACGTCACCCGTCTGTATGTCAATGAATGCACTTCCATCGAGGATGTAGAAGTTACTTCCTGTGCTGGCCACTGTGACGATGGATCAATGTGAGAGCATTGCACACCTGTTGATCACACACATATTTTTCCTATCAAATTCTCAGAAGAAGAACCAAAAAAGCCTTAGTGTTACAGAGTAAAACTAATTTATTTATCATTCATTTTATATGAGGATTGCAGCCGGGTTACCAAAATTTAGGACGTGTGTAAATACAGTCTAAAACTATTTTTGATTTGTGTGGTTTAGTTTAATTAAGGAGAAAAACTTTCACAAAAGCCTTCCTCCCGCCAGAAAAAAATAGTCCCTGACCATGAACAGCAACAGAAGTTACATTATTACACCATTAGATGGCAGCAAAGACTGTCTTTATGAGTGTGTCAGTCAGTAGCAAAGACTTTTACATTGAAAAGACTGAATTGTTGTGAACACTGAACAAGACGCAACTGACAAATGCTTTGACCAGTGCTGTCAGTCACGGGAAAACCCCTTAACTGTTAAAAGGACAGGATAATACATCGGATATATAAACACATTTTTTATTATGAACATAAGACTGACCTGAAGGAAAAAGCTAAATTTGAATGCAGGTAATACACTCGATCTCTTTCTCACAATACTCTTTTACATAATACAGTAAGCTTCAACGAACGACATCAATTGAAACGGTTTACGTTGCTAAGGGTGTTGTGTAGTGATACACAGAACCGTTGAGTGAAGCGGTCATAACCTTGTTTTATTTTTAAAAAAAACACAGCTATTGACTAATCAGAATCAAGGACAGGAACTAAACATTTATAAATCGTATTATAATAGAATAGTTGCCAAAACAACAACAACAAATTCCACAAAAACAAATCACATTAAAACTGGTTTCTGAAAGGTCTCCAAACATGGTTCAGAAAAGTGAATTTAACTCATTTGTTAGCCATTTTGCTTGCTCGTTTGTCAAGTATCTGATGAAATTAATGCATTTTTAAAGTTTGTTAAAGCATCCAAATTTCTGTGTGGATACTGTATATAAGGATAAACTCACATCCTGCTGTGCTACAGTCATCTGACCGGTGTTTTCTTGGAAATCTGCACAGGTATTCAATGGAAAATGACATCATGATGCACAGCTGTTCTTGCTGCCGGGAGGAGAGTGTCAGCCGTAAAGAGGTGATGCTGAAGTGTGCCAATGGCAGCGAGATCCTTCATCACTACACGTACATAGAGACCTGCAAATGCACACCTACCAAGTGTGAAGAAGAGACTGGAAAAAATGTACATGGACAATTTACGGAAATAAATCTCGTAACACTTAATGGGATAAAAGAACCATAAAAAATATCGTAAAGAATTTTAAGTTTAGGGGACTGGACTTTGGGTAAAAATCTACACATTTAATTATATAATGTTAATATTCCATCTAAAGTAAAATCTATATAACAACTGTAATAATACAGTTGGTAAAAGAGGCAAATGATGAATTAGAGTTAATCACAAGTCACTTTTACACAAGCTGAGGTAAATACTAATATCTAGATTCTAGAAGGTGCACACAAATACAAAACACCAAAACGTGTGACACGAAAATAATGCAAGAAAATTAAACAACATAAGATACAACATAAAAAGTACATAATTAATAACAAAAACTAACAAAAGAAAAAATTATGTCAATTATTTTATTTAGTGTCACTCAGGGAATTGTTTACAGTTTTTCACTGTAAATGATAAGATCTATAACAGTATTTTACTGTAAAATTAACTGGCCCATTAGATAATCAATTAACAGGTTCTTACCATTGCTTTCAGTCTTTTATTAAAATTACAAACATTGTTTTACAGTGTAGACCACCTGTGGATAAAAAAAGATCCCACTTGACCTGCTGATCTGTTACAAGAAAGCAACTATTTTAAAATATAGAACCAAAATGACAATGATTTAAACTGATTGTTGTAGTGCATTAATGGCTAAAATTATTTTGGCAAATATTGCACCTCACGTTTTCTTTGGTTTGATTGAAGGGTGTAGTTATTTCTAAGCATAATCTTAAAAAAAAAAAAAAAAAACTATTCTTTTTGGTAATGCATGATATAATGTTTTTTTTTTCCTTCCAATAAAATGAATCGAAATCACAATAAAGCATAATAAAAAGCATAATTTACAGTCTTGTGGATTTTTATTTATTTTGAATTTTTTGGGGAAAATTGCTAGCTTGCATACATTGATAGTACAAAGCATCAGAGTTCAAGTAATTTCCTTTTTTTTTTATTAATTTATCATTTTATGCTATTTATCATTGTTAACCAATAGCCCTACTTAAATGTAATCTCCAGTACATGGTTTCATATTGGTGAAAAAACTCTTAAAAATTTTGATTTTGAATCAGCAACTGGACGGGTAAAAAGTGCATTACCTACATCTTACCATTAGAGATCACTGTTGTCAACCTACTGAAAGGGACAGATTTCCCTCAAGTTATTTTTGCACATTTCTGTTGACATCAGTGCTTTTGAAAGCGTTTCTATTCAAATATGAGTTTGTCATAATAAATTAGAGAAGAAAAAAAAAAATACTACCCCTCCATTGAACCGATTGGTAACGTCCAACCAATGCGCGTCGCACTTTCACCAAAACAATGCGAGTAGCGCTCTACTGTTTGAATGAGACAGTACGGGTAGCTCAAAAAATGAAGAGAGAGAACCGCTGACCAGCCGACTATATTAAACTGCTGGTCAAAGAGGGACGTTAAAAAGAATAAAGCATGTACTGAGAAGAAGGTATGAGAATGTTGTAATAGCTAAGTACACTCCACATATATTTTAGCCTATGATTGTAGCTAGCTAACGTTAATCCATTGCAGTTCAGCCATAGCTAACAGTGCAACCAGTTACCAAAACAGCCGTCTGTTTTGTTAGTTCATGTTTTAATAGTGTCTGTATTTATCAATGAAAAAAAGTATTCATATCGGTGTTTGTTTTCTTCCGAAATTAATCTGACTTTTGAACGAATTGGCTGAATTAACGATTTAAGTGACTGACTCAATAAAAAAAAGCGAATCGCTGCCACCTACTGGCGGTTTCAATATTTAACATAATTTCTTTATTTTTAGAATCACAATTATGTTAGAATTTGATGAATAATTATACATAAATTTCATAAAGTTATGATAGATAGATAGATAGATAGATAGATAGATAGATAGATAGATAGATAGATAGATAGATAGATAGATAGATAGATAGATAGATAGATAGATAGATAGGAAATAAATGATCCAATAACACAAAACAGATTATTATTTTTTAATAATAAAAAAAAATAAGAGACATCATACCAACGTTCAACCCCCCAATGTTGAAACCAAATCTACGCCCTTGCATATAGGTAATGTTAAAAACGTAAAAATGTTCATATCAAGCATGCTTCTGTTGCGTTGTTTTCGCCTTCTAATGAGTCTGAGTAATATGCGTTTACAACAAAAATGGCACTGAATACAAATTGTATATTTCACGTGCTCATAACTTCATGAAAAATGCACAGATCATAACAAAATGGCACATCAATAGTTAAAGCAGATTCTCAAGATTAAAATGAATTCAAAATCAACATAATGTTGATCACAAGATATTACTCACGGAATGATTTAACATACTTGGCTGAAAACATGTCTTTCATCTTTCAGGGATGAAGTGTGTGTCCAATGTTCCCGGACACACATCCATGTACGTTTTCCAACGTGGAATAACACAAAACTTCATTTTAAAGCTTAGAATCTCATCTTTTTAATGCATCTAACCATTTTGAAAAACTCCTAAGGAGTGATGAGATGTGCCTCTAAACCTGAGTTTACCGCCCGTTGGCGCCACCTGGCTGCAGAAAAAGTAAACAACAATTTTTTTAAACTATCCTTTAAGCTGTCACCACGAAATTTGAACCGGATGATATAGGAGATATAGGAGAGCATCACCAAAAAATAATTGTCCCGATCTTATTGCGTTCCTGAGTTATTCCATGTAAAATAATAATAATAAAAAAAATTATAAAAAAAAAAAATAGATATATTTTTTGTATTTTATCAGCTGTTTCTCAGCAAGAAAATGTCCTAATGTAATTTAATTTATTTATGTAATTTTCTTAAAATTTAAAAAGTGTTCTATCAAACGATATCTACCTTTTGACTCTCCTTGCTACAGTTTTGGAGTTATGAGTCTTTACTTTTGTGCGTGTCACTCAGAAAAAAAGAAAAGAAAAAACTCTAAAAAAGCCTTCAGGTCTTAAAGGGTTAACCGACGTTCTACAAATACATACAGGCGCTACTTTAATGTGAGCACCGATTTACCTCAGATTTAGGCTTTTGTGGCGAGTGGAAAAACATGCGTTACTATGCACGGTATGTAATTAAATTTAAATTATGTAGGCTAAGTTAAATTTTCATGGCCAAGTAGGCTAACCGTGTAACAAGTTTAGGTACGTAGCCTACATTATTTCAAAATGAACCCGTTTAAACTTTAATTAATGAAATATCGCATTCTTTTCAGGTGACATTTATTAAAAGTGCATATACTTACCTAAAAACTTTGATGTTTTGGTTCGCTATTGATTACATAAATAATCACTTTCTTGACATTTACGTAATATATTTATAACAGACTTTAATTTCAAAATTCCTCGCCAGAGATTTTCGTCCACATCTCACAATATTCCTCAAGCTTACGTGTGAATGTTGAATCCATACCATCAGTATCTCTGGAGGCTTTATATTGCTGGCTCACTTTGTCCCAGAGGTAATTTATGAGGTGGAGAATTCAGAAATGGAAAATCATAAAATGTGGTGCCATGACGCCATGTGTATTTCTCAAATAAAGCATGTAGCTTTACGGTTTGAACAAAGTTTAGCTAATTTGCTTGTATCCACATCTGGGACATCATTACAGTCGACATAGAGACAACATCCTTCCTCAAGAGCTGATGTGAGCAGCACTTGCTCTTTTATAGTGTCTTTGAGGAAGTGTAATCTGATCAGAAGGTGGGACACAGGCGTATGCACAATTGTGATATTATCTTTCAGTCCTATCAACGTAGTGCTTGGGAATAAATAAACAGTAGAAAGCTTGATGGGGAAAGAAAAATGTAGTCATGCATATTTATCGCTGTTATCATCTCAAACTAAACAAGGATGTGTTCTGAAGGAACCACAAAAAGAAAATACACAGTACAGTGACGCACTAAGCCAGAATTTACACTCTAAATGTGTACTTTGATGGTATGAGTTTTGGGCTGGCAAGATTAGTCATATACCCAAACAATGAAAATTCATTGTTTCAAAATTGGTATTATTTTATTTGACATTTATTTCAATACATCAATATATATCATTTTAAAGCTTAGAATATCATCTTTTTAATGTATCTAACCTTTTTGAAAAACTCCTAACGAGTGCTGAGATGTGCCTCTAAACCGGAGTTTACCGCCCGTTGGTGCCACCTGGCTGCAGAAAAAATAAACATTTTTTTAAACTATCCTTTATGCGATCACCACGAAATTTGAACCAGATGCAGCTCACATATAGCAGAGCTCCACCAAAAAAAGATTCCTGAGTTATTCCATATGAAAAAAGAAAGGAAAAGAAAAAATATTTATCACTGTTATCATCTCAAACTAAACAAGGATGTGTTCTGAAGGAACCACAAAAAGAAAATACACAGTACAGTGACGCACTAAGCCAGAATTTACACTCTAAATGTGTACTTTGTTGGTATGAGTTTTGGGCTGGCAAGATTAGTCATATACCAAAACAATGACAATTGGTATTATTTTATTTTACATTTATTTCATTTTCTTGAAAGAGGTCTTTAAAATGGGATTCTGTTCTTATACATGTCTAGAAGTTTTTTCTACTCAGCATTTGGCTAAGACTATCTTAGAAGAAGAAGAAGGATAATAAATAAGTAAATAAAAAGCTTATGTGTGTGTGTGTGTGTGTATATATATATATATATATATATACAGTCAAACCAAAATGTATTCAGACACCTTGAACATTTCATTCATTAATACAGTGTATTCACTAAAGTTTAAAAAGTGGTAATAAAATATGACAAGATCTCAGAGTTAAACTAATAATCTTAATTATGTCAGATAACACTTAAGCAAAACATGTTCAGGTCAAAGTGTCTGAATAATATTTGTTTCCCAATTTTTAATAATTTTACTGGTAGTCCACTAAATGAAGAATTGTTGGGTATAATATGTCACAGTTTACTTTATTTTTCCATCCTCACTTACATAAATGAACTATAGTGTCCTGCACCCACTAGTAAAAATATATCAACACTGTTCTCTAGTGTTTGAAGATGAACATGTAAAATAAATGGTTTAATATACATTGAAGAAGTTTTTTTTTTTTTTTTAATAATTTAATATTTAGAAGGATAAATATTGATTAATAACTTGATAAATCCATCAAAAGATATATATTGAAGCGGTAGTGGATTCCAGAATCCATCCCTTAATATATATATATAAATTAATTTCTTCAGTAAATTAATCTCAGCCTATGTGACATTGCGAAACTCATTATGATTCAGCATCTTCTGATGCGACCGCAAACACAGATGATCAAACATTTCTTTATAATTTGTTGAATTACGATACGATCTGGTCTTAATACCAGATTTGCATTTCCTTATTAATTATTGTAGTTGGCCTTCTTGGAAGGCAGAAAAACTTTTTGAGTCACTATTGACACTTTCATAATGTTTGTGGGGTTTTGTGCCTTAGAGCACTATGGTTTACTTTGTACTTTTTGAATAATAATAAAAAAAAAAAACATTTCTATTTCGCTTGAACCTATAGGTAGGCATAAGCTGTCCTTTAAATGTAATAAAAAAATAAAAAAACATAAATTGCTATGCACTCAGGGAGTATCAATATTTAATCACTTTAAACATAGACTAAGCACAATGACAGAGAGTCAACAAGGTAATGCAAAGGAAATGTTTAAACATCCAAATGTCTCTGGAAGCAACGACAAACAAACATTGTATCCTTAATTAGTTGTAACTGGTTTCAGAGAATTCTCAAACATATCAAACCAACCGAAACTAAGCTTTATAGAATACACAGCACTGGCATGCTATAACTAGTGGATCAAATAATGGTCCTATAAATGTCTGGGTTGGCTTAAAAAAAGTGTTTGTAATGATAGCTTGTATTGTAATGCTTATATATAAACTTACAGTGTTTTTAATGGCATCCACTGTAAAAAGCTGTATAAAGCTTCTAGATAATTTATAATTTCCACAGCTCATGTTGTCTGGAGTTTTTTGTCTACTGAAATCTTGTTTTTGCAGTGTTTTATCAGCAGAACAATACAAAAACACATCAAGTAACAGTACAACCCACTGAAGAGATGTAGACCTATTGCTGCCTTTCACATGCTCTCGGAAATTTTCGTAAATACAAGTTTTCTAGGTAAGGATTGCACATGAACACGCTCCCACTTCGAAACTGAATAAGCTCGTAATCACGACTTTAGAAGTGGGAATTATCACATTTTCGATAGCATGTGAAGGCAGCTTTAGTCTATCCATCTCAGCCTCGCTTTTATTTCTGTTGAAAATGAAAGATGTCGCTGCTGTAAACAAGGTCTATAGCCTAGTGGTGAATGGAAACAACAATAGTAGCGTACACCATAGCATTTCTATGACTTCTCCAAAAGAGGAAACATTTTTTTTGCTGTCACTCCTGAAACACAGCATTAATCATTTTTCTGTATTTTAATTCTAAGGTAATAAAACACAAAGAAGGCTTTTACAAAGTGTTATAAATGTAGATTGTTAAATAAAAAAACTTTTCCACGATGTTAATAAACATGTAAATGCATCATCACAGTCTGTGAAGTGTCCATCTCAAGCATCTTAATTGGCATTTGTCATCACATTTTTCGACTTTTGCTGTTTCAATGAACAACGCAATAAACAAAATTTCAGATCAGTGCCTACTCAAAAAATCTATTTTTTTCGGTGCTCATGTTAAATACGCATAATGCTCACACACACCCCTAACACCTTGTCTACAAACCGGATGTGAGCGGCGCGACTAAAAACAATAAAACTTATTATAAACAGTGGTTCTGTCTACTCTGAATGTGGCGCAATGCGAGCAACAAATCTGATGTCAACAGTAAGCTCCTTGTTTGTAATACATCCATCAAGACTTTTTTCAACTTAACATCAAGAACAATAACTATAATAACGTATGAATGCTTGTTTCCGCCACAAAATAAAAAAATGAAAAAGATAATTGTGACTTTTATCTCACAATTCTGACTTTTTTTTTACACAATTGTAGATGTATACTCACAACTCCAAAAATTAATGTCAGAATTGCGAGATATAAACTTGCAATTACAAGAAAAGTCAGAATTGTGAAAAAAATAAATTCGCAATTGCAGGAAAAGAGGTCAGAATTGTGAGAAAAAAGTCAGAAGTGCAAGATATAACCTCGCAATTGCGAAAAATAAATTCAGTGTTGTGAGATATAAACTCTTAAAGACTTGTCTTGCAATTGTAAGTTTATTTCTTGCAATTCTGACTTTTTTCTTGCAATTCTGACTTATTTTCTCGCAATTTCGAGTGTATTTCTTGCAATTCTGACTTTTTGCGCAATTCTGACTTCTGTTCTTGCAATTGGGAGTTTATTTCTCACAATTCTGACTTCTTCACACAATCCTGACTTTTCTCGCAATTGCGAGTTAATTTCTCACAATTCTGATTTTTTCGCAATTACGAGTTTATATCTTGCAATTCTGACTTTTTTTCTTGCAGTTCTGATTTGTCTTGCAATTGCAAGTTTATTTCTCGCAATTCTGGCTTTTGTTTCTCGCAATTTTGACTTGTCTTGCAATTGCAAGTTTATTTCTTGCAATTTTGACTTTTTTCTTGCAATTCTGACTTATTTTCTTGCAATTGCGAGTTTATTTCTCGCAATTCTGACTTTCTCACAATTACGAGTTTATATCTTGCAATTCTGACTTTTTGTGCAATTCTGACTTCTGTTCTTGCAATTGGGAGTTTATTTCTCGCAATTCTGACTTTTTCACACAATTCTGACTTTTCTCGCAATTGCGAGTTTATTTCTCTCAATTCTGACTTTCTCGCAATTACAAGTTAATATCTTGCAATTCTGACTTTTTTCTTGCAATTCTGATTTGTCTTGCAATTGCAAGTTTATTTCTCGCAGTTCTGGCTTTTTCTCGTAATTATGAGTTTAAATCTTGCAATTCTAACTTTTGTTTCTCGCAATTTTGACTTGTCTTGCAATTACAAGTTTATTTCTTGCAATTCTGACTTTTTTCTTGCAATTCTGACTTATTTTCTTGCAATTGCGAGTTTATTTCTCGCAATTCTGACTTTTTCTCACAATTCTGACTTATTTTCTTGCAATTGCGAGTTTATTTCTCGCAATTCTGACTTTTTCTCACAATTCTGACTTCTTTTCTTGCAATTGCAAGTTTATTTCTTGCAATTCTGACTTTTTTCTAGCAATTGCGAGTTTATTTCTCGCAATTTTGACTTTTGCTCGCAATTCTGACTTTTTTTCTCGCAATTGCCAGTTTATTTCTCCCTATTCTGACTTTTTTCTTGCAATTGCGAGTTTATTTCTCACAATTCAGACTTTTTCTCGCAATTGCGAGTTTATATCTTGCAATCCTGACGTCTCTTCTCAGAATTTTGAGATATAAACTTGCAATTGCGAGTTACAAAGGCCAGTTCTGAGGAAAAAATATGGACTTTTTTCTGTCTTTATATCACCCACTTCTGAGAAAAAAAGTGCGACAATTGTGAGATAAAAAGTCACAATTACCTTTTTTTTTAAATCAGTGGCAGAAACAAGCTTCCGTATTAGCATCTACACCAACGCAATGACAACATTTGTTTATTATAAGCGCACCATGCAGTTTTGTCATCTGCAAATGCTATGAGCTCGTTAAAAAAGATGGATTCTGACTGAATGGCATTATTGGTTTTTTATCGTTCATTAGCTGGAAAAACAAAAGGAAAGAAAAAGAAATTATTCTGAAAGTGATTCCAACAAAACATTCCCCCTCTGTGTCATTATCACTATATTTGTGGTGTGGACTTCCCAATTCTCATAGAATTAGAAGGATTATTCAAACTTTATAGTTATAGTCCTAGTTATTGTCATTTGGTGTGAATGGGACTTAATGCTCTTCACTTAAAGCTGCACCTTTGTTCCTGTGATCATCATAACACCTGGCTGTGTTTACAGAGGACTTGATGACTACTGGTCCATAAAGGAGACTATTAATAATAATAGTCTAACCTGAGTTGTATAGGTTAAGTAAAATAAGTTAAACAAAAACCTTTTTTGTATTATGATAGTTATTTTAGAAGCAATGTAAAAACAAAAATAAAAAAGAAGAGATTAAACATACAAAAATATTATATGGCAGTGTAAATGTTTTCCAATAAATTATTTATTTTCAAAACTTAAAAAAAAAAAAAAAAATATGCAAAGCACATGGTCTTTCAAATGCCATAAATGTAAACACGAAGGGGAAAAAAGAAGCCTGATCAGCAAGGTAGACATTTAGGGCGTGAATTTCACAGTGCGTCTCTACAAATTCATCGAATCCCCAACTTATAATCCGATCAACCATCACATCCTTGTTTAATTTGAGATAATAACAGAGATAAACACTAAGTTGTGAGTGACAGAAAGTATTTTTTGCTGCCAAGGTTTGTATAAACCATGTTTATTCTCAAACACTACTCTTGATCAATGGAAAGATAGCATGCCATAATAATGCAAAGCCTAGGATCCACCTTCTGAACACAGAATAGATGGTCCTAAAGTAAACTAAGAGATAGTATAAAAGAGCATTCACTGACAGACAGCTCACATTAGTTCTTGAAGATGCTTGTCACCTCAATGGGGACTGTGAGGATGTCCCAGATGTGGATGCTGAGATGGGTCGTTCTGCTGATGGGGCTGCAGTCCATACAAGCAGGTTAGAAAAATAAAATTGATCTGTTACCGCAAGAAATGCTCACAATATTAGTTACACAATAAATTATATCTGTTTTTCTTTGCTTAAAGACTTTATGAAAGATTATGGAGTTACAGCAGATCCTTACTTTATCTGGCCAACAACTACAACCACAGGTGAATATGTCATTATACTGTATGAGATGTACTAATCAATGATTTACAAAGAAACTATAAAATAATAAATGTATTAATATATGCAGAATAAAACTGGTGCTTTATGGACATACACATTAAACTTATGTCACAAAAATCATGTTCAAGTTTTTTATTAGATTTACAAAGAGTATTGTAGAATGATTGTAACAGGTTTTTCTTTTTCTGTTTTCAGCATTCTCCACACGTGTGCCAGTAACTACCGGTATGATGTTACTCTTTCTTTTTTCTTTTTCTTTTTTAATAAATGTTACAGTATTTAAAGAGGTCATGAAATTGATTTTTTTTTTTATTATTATTATTTTAATATGTTCCTTGATGTTCACTTATTATGTTAAAGCTGCAGTTCGCAACTTTTGGTGCTCTCTCTTTCCGTTTATGTCTATGACGAGTCACGTAGGTACTGTGCTACTCTGAAGTGAGACAACCCGAACCAGTCTAAAATAGTCTGAATAAACACTTATTATAGGATAAGACCAAAAAAAAAAAAAAAAAAAAAAAAAGTTTGGAAAATGGATTCATGATGTATTCACTCATTATATCATTTTTTGTAAATTTCAAAAACAAAGAAAGAAGTTACAGACAGCAGCTTTGATAAAAAATATTTCACAAAAAAACAACATATATGCAAAAAAACAATCATTTTCCGACCCTCTGATGGAAATGATTAATTTTTAAGAGGCGGCATGTCAGTTAATGGCCACTGTTATGATTGGCTAATGTCACTGCATAAGAAACAGTATCAACACCCACTGTCTATTGCACATAAGCAAGTGTTTTGAAACCATCCATATAAAACCACAATTTACATACAAAGTATTATGAAATCATTTACTTACACTTTGTGATGCAGCTGCTGTCAGATCCAATAAAGTTGGCTGCTTCATCTTTCAACAAATGTTTCTTTGCGAACTCTTCTTTACACCGTCCCTCATTTACAAAACAAAATGCTCCGAACAAACATATAATTCTCAGATGCATAGAACATGTCAAAAAAGTGTATGCTCATCTGTATACTGTATCCAGTGTAGACAGCATCAGTGATTATAATGGGTTCTGTTGGCTTTTGACGTGATGCTCACAAACAGTGTAGGTAAATGTCAGCAACTGAACGCCAGTGGGTGGGGCCTATGGTGTGATGGTGTATAACTATTCATCGATGTCTTGCTCTGGAGGCAGTCATATGCAAATGTATTTGCCCTTTGTGACGTATTGAGTATTTTTGGATCTTAATTAAATAACTGCTTTGTTTATAATGAGGAGGACTCTTTAAGCTATGAAACTTGCAGGATGTTTTAATGGTACCTCTTATATGTCAAAAGATCAAAGCAAATTTGCAAATTTCTTATGACCCCTTTAAAACTTTAGTATTACGCTATACAAAATTTTACACTTTAGGAAACTAAAAGATGAAGAGTGTAATTTTTGGAGAGACAACTATTCAACCTTGTATATTTTTCTTCAAATCACACCTTTATAAATTTTCTCTCTTGATTCAGTTGGACCGAATCTTGGTCACCAGTCCACGATCTGCAGCACATGGGGAAATTTCCACTTCAAGACATTTGATGGTCATTTCTTTCAAGTGCCAGACACATGCAACTACGTTATGGCGGTCATGTGTGACACCACGACTTCTGATTTTAACATCCAAATGCAAAGAGAGACTGTAAATGGCTCAATCAGTTTTAGCACAGTGACAGTAAAGCTGGAAGGGACAGTCATCAAACTCATTAACGGTGACATCACGATGGGGGAAGAAAAGTGAGTTTATTTGAGCACTGCAGCAAAAACACATATGTTTTCAAAAAATTATTTTCTTAATATTAGCATTTTCATCTTGTTTTTCAGTGTTTTTATTTATTTAAATAAATTAAATATAATTCCTTGTTGTAAAGTTGTTGTAAAAAATATTTCTTACAAAATTTTTCAATTTTATTTTTTTTTTTTTCTGGAAAACAAGACAAGAAATTATTATTTATTTATTTTTTTTCCCAGTAAAATTTTAAAATTTGCTCCGACAGGGTGTCTGTTCCGGCTTATAAGAATGGAATTAAAATCGAGGGAAGTTCAACAAGTGTCAAGATCTCAAGCAAACATGGAGTGACTGTCTTCTGGGAGGAAGACAACTCTCTAACGGTATGATTCAAAATATTTGTGCATACATAATTTTATCTTGAAGCTTGATCTCAGGCTGATAGTGTGTTAAAGGATTAGTTCACTTTCAAATGAAAATTAGCCCAAGCTTTACTCACCCTCAAGCCATCCTAGGTGTATGTGACTTTCTTCTTTCTGATGAACACAATCTGAGATATTTTCATAAATATCCTGATGCATCCAAGCTTTATAATGGTAGTGAACAGGGGTCATATTTGAAGCTGAAGAAACTGCCTTCATCCACATCCATCCATCATAAACATACTTCACACAGCTCCAGAGGGTTAATACAGGCCTTCTGAAGTGAAGCGATGCATTTGTGTAAGTTATGAAGTAAAATATCTAGCTTCCGGCAGACCGCCTTTTATATTCAAGTTATGAAGAAAGTGTAAACTGGCGCTGCGTCATTTAAGCTTTTTACGTAAGTTAAATAGGGAATTCGTAGGACGTAGTGTAAGCATTCTGAACTGCGAGAGCGTTACACTTTCTTCATACGTTGAATACGAAAGGCGGTCTGTTGAAAGACAAGCTAGATATTTTACTTTATAACTTGTTAAAGGTGCCCAAGAATGCTTTTTCACAAGATGTAATATAAGTCTAAGGTGTCCCCTGAATGTGTCTGTGAAGTTTCAGCTCAAAATACCCCATAGATTTTTTTAAATAAATTTTTTAACTGCCTATTTTGGGGCATCATTAACTATGCACTGATTTTTTCAGCGCGCCGCCCCTTTAATTCACGTGCTCCCTGCCACACGAGCTCTTGATTATATTACAGTGCATTTACAAAGTTCACACAGCTAATATAACCCTCAAATGGATCTTTACAAGATGTTCGTCATGCATGCTGTATGCTTGCTTTGAATTATGTGAGTAAAGTATTTATTTTGATGTTTATATTTGATTATCTATGAGTTTGAGGCTGTGCTCCGTGGCTAATGGCTTATGAAGAATGAAGTTGTGTTTATGAATTATACAGACTGCAAGTGTTTAAAAATGAAAATAGTGACGGCTCTTGTCTCCGTGAATACAGTAATAAACGATGGTAACTTTAACCTCATTTAACAGTACATTAGCAACATGCTAACGAAACATTTAGATAGACAATTTACAAATATCACTAAAAATATCATATCATGGATCATTTCAGTTATTATTGCTCCATCTGGCATTTTCGCTATTGATCTTGCTTGCTTACCTAGTCTGATGATTCAGCTGTGCACAGATCCAGATGTTACTGGCTGCCCTTGTCTAATGCCTTTCATAATGTTGGGAACATGGGCTGGCATATGCAAATATTGGGGGCGTACACCCTGACTGTTACGTAACAGTCAGTGTTATGTTGAGATCTGCGTGTTTTCCGGAAGTCTTTTAAACAAATGAGATTTACATAAGAAAGAGAAAGCAATGGCGTTTGAGACTCACTGTATGTCATTTCCATGTACTGAACTCTTGTTATTCAACTATGCCGAGGTAAATTCAAATTTTGAATCTAGGGCACCTTTAAATATGGATTTTTTTTTTTTTTTGGGATGGATGGATGTGGATGGAAGCACTTTTTTCAGCTCATACTCGTCATCCCCGTTCACTGCCATTAAAAGCTCGGATGCGTCAGGATATTTATTAAAATATCTCAGATTGTGTTCATCAGAAGAAAGTCATATAATTTTCATCTGAAAGTGAACTAATCCTTTAATCTATCCATCCATCCATGCACTGACATTATCTTATAATATGTTGTTCCTCAGATTGAACTTCCTGAGAAGTATCGAGCTCAGACCTGTGGACTCTGTGGAAATTTCAACGGCAAAATAATTGATGATATCACTCCTAATGGTAAACCAGATGTCTTGAATTCATTAATAGATTTTCATATAAAGATTTAAATACAACAAGTTTTGTGACCAGTAGACACATGCTGTATCTCTAAAAATAAGCAAACATTGAGATAAGGTTTTTATTATTATTTTACAAATGGAAAAAAGTAGGTGCTTTACCTGCCCGTGGGCTTACATGGGTCACTTGGAAGTTTGTTGAGGCTAGTGTGCCTCGGCCCCCAAGTTGAGAACAACTGACTTAAAGATTTAGTGTAAACTGTTCATCTGAATCCTTCTCAGACCAAGCCACATGGAAGGTGTCCGTGTCATCTGAAACCTGTGAGGAAGTTACACTTAAACCCACTGATCAGTGCAACCAGGTTTGAGACAAAATCAGTGTTGTTCTGTTGTTGAGATTTTGGGTAAAACAACGGGAAATTTCATATTAAATTGTTTAACCTTATTTACTGATTGAAACATTGGTGGCAATGAAACAGTCTTCTTAAATAATAAATTTTTCCCCTAGACAAGCGTTTGCCAGCAGTATCTCGCCAGTCCAGGGTTTAATGACTGTCACAATGTGATGGACATGGGTTCATTTGAAACAGCCTGTGTAAACGACCTGTGTCAATGTTACGGCAATCACGACTGTCTCTGCAACACGCTCACAGAGATTTCACGACAGTGCACACATGCTGGAGGAAAACCAGGAATATGGAGGACAAAGCAGCTCTGTCGTGAGTATCATTTCTGGAAAATGACATTAGTTATGATGGAGAGAGAAATGTAACTTAAGGGAACAGTTCACCCAATAGTTAAAAGCTTTCATTTTCTCACAACTAAATAAAGCTTTTGAAGAAGATGAATATGCCTAAAATAATACAAAACAAATAGTAAAGTAATCTTTTAAAGTAGACACTTCAATGTAATTATATTTTCTGCATGTTACCTTTTCAACAGAACCACTGTAGGACAAGTAAATAAAGAAGAATTGTTTCTTATAACAAATTTTTATACAATTTTAATGTTTTGATATGTTCTTCTGTGGAGCAGCAAAGTCATGTCCTCTAAACATGCAATACCTGGAGTGTGGTGGTCCGTGCAAGAACACCTGCTCAGATCCAGGCGCAAGTCTAATGTGTAAAGAGCACTGTGTGGACGGCTGTTTCTGCCCTGAAGGTAATAATTTACTATAGGAGACAATGTTTATAGCTGGCCCTTTTTATCTGTTAGGGGATCGAGCAAGAAACCCTATTATAATTGTAAGGATTTTTATTATTATTCTGACGTAAAACAGACTAAACTGTAAGGTCTAGAGACTTGAAACCTGGCCAGATGGTAGGTCTCAATTTGGGGAGACATTGGCATGGTATGGCCCTGATTGGCCAATAGGGGGCGGTACAGTATTCAAAAACACAAAACCGCTCATAGCCGATCCTAGACCGATTGTCGTATATCTCTGATTTAATTTCCGCCATTACCATTTTTCTGCCATTTTGAATTTTCCAAAAAATCTATTTTTACGAACTCCTTATAGGCTGTTTGTCTGCTTCACTCAAAACTTTGCATGCATCATCTAGAGACCTTCATGGCCAAAATTTGTCAAAAGAATTTTGATCGGTGATTCATGCTCGTGACAGGACGCCAAAACATTCAAAGTAGGCAGGGCGGGCCACTTTCACTAAAATAGCTATAACTCTTGAATGTCATGAAATTTTTTCACCAAAACTGCTATAGCATGTATGAATTCATTCTGTAGTCACACAAAAAAATCTGTGGCGATTCACCACTTGGTGGTGCTGTAATATGAAAAAAACATTAAAAAAAAAACAGCTATAACTACATGCTGTGTCTTTGTCCAATTTGCCACGATGTTTCATGAGGACATTTGTGTATCGCAAGTAAATTTTGAGCACATATTAGACCAGGTTAACGGAGGCTGATCGGAATGAAACTTGGTGAGCCTGTTCGACTCGTGGTCCTAGAGGTCTGTGTGCAGTTTGAAAGAAAACAGCCAATGGGTGTTGCTATCGTGTTCCATTCGTTAATCAGTTGTTAATCAAATTATTTTAAAAATCTACTTTTCAAACTCCGCCTTGGCCATTTGTCCGATTTGCTTGAAACTTGACATGCATCATCTAGGAAATTCCAATTTAAATTCTAAACTATCCATCATTTCAACTGAAAGATGAAGGCTGTAATACTACTGTTGTCCACTAGAGGGACATGCAGGATAAGAAATCTGTTTGATCTAGTCTTTCTATCAGTTTCCAGCATTGGCTGACAAATGCTTAAAACTATTTTTTTTTTAAATGCGGTGCATTAGTAATATAGTTTTATATAATTAGATTACAAAGAAATGATTATATACCACAATGACATCCCAATAACATTGAAAACATATTTTACTTTTTGTGTGTGTGTGTGTGTAAGCCTGCCTAATAGAGTTAACATGACAAAATTGCTTTACTTTAGTGGAGATTACTGGTGGAAATCAACACTTTTAAAATGAAAGTGAGCCAATAAGTGGTCCTCTGCTGCCATCTGCTGGTTATAATTATAATTTTGTCATGCTACTTACTAATAGTTCTTTTTTTAAAGTTTTGCTTTTGCATTCATATTTAGACATAAAATCACTTATCACTTAATTTGTCCTAAGCTTTTAGTTTTGACAATTGTGTCACATAATGATTAATGTGAAACCTCATAATGCTGTTATACAGAGGAGATTTGGAGTAAGCATTTTGTTACCTATCATTTATTTCAAATATCTATATCTACAACAAAATGTGTGTGCATTTGTGTGTAAGCATGCTTTGTGTGAATTAAGTTTGAATTGTTTAAGTTTTTGTTTAATGTCAGCCCTACATTTTGGGTTGGCCTAGATCCAGTATAGATGGCATGATGGTTTTAAAACGCTTGAACCACGTTAATTGTTGCTTGCAGCTATATTTGTTTTATGATTTCTAATTTTCTACCATTTAAAAGTTTGGTAGATTTGGTCTGTAAGACTTTTAAATGTTCTTGAAAGAAGTCTCGTGCTTACCAAGGCTGCATTTATTTGATCAAAAATACAGTTATATTCTAAAATACTATTACAATTACATTTTTTTCAGGATACTTCGATGAATAGAAAGTTCAAAATAGCATAATTTATTGGAAATATAATTTTTTTGTAACATTATAAATGTCTTTACTGTCACTTTTTATGAATTTAATACATCCTTGCTGAATAAAAGTATACATTTCTTTTTCTTAAAAATCGAACTGACGCCGGAATTTTGAACAGTAGTGTAAAATCAATGAATGACAGCATGTAGAGACTAAATTAACTCAAAAAATGCATCCAACGCCCAAGAAAACACATTTACACACTTGTCTTTTTATCAAGGCACCGTGGAAGACGACATTGGTCAGAGTGGCTGTGTTCCTGTGAACCAGTGCCCATGTGTTCACGATGGCGCAGTATATAAATCGGGACAGTCTTACAAACAAGCTTGTAAAAAATGGTAACATTTACATTTTATTTTTTACATTTAAAATCCTTTATACATTTCCCCATGCTAACACTAGTGTAATTCTGTGTCAGTATGTGTGCCGCGGGACACTGGACCTGTACATACCTGGAATGTCCCGGAATCTGCTCTGTTGTGGGAGGGTCTCACATCACCACTTATGATGGAAAGAGCTTCACCTTTAGCGGCAACTGTGACTACATCCTTACTAAGGTCTGTCAGGATAGATGATAAATGAAATTCTTCACTTGTACTTTTATAGCAATCAGAAAATTATAGGCATTATAATTTATAGATATTCATTATATACAGTTTGGAGGTACTTACAGTTCTTTTTTGTCCCAGCACTCTAATGACAGTGATTTTGCTGTCGTGGGAAATCTGGCAAAGTGTGATTCGACCCGAAAAGACACATGTCTAAATTCAGTTACCCTTGTCCTCTCGGGGACCACTGTAAGTATTGGGTTTAATGTAATAATAATAATGTAATTAATTATACAATCTTATTATTAATAATATATTTTGTTGATGTTCTACTTATAAAACAGATTAGTTTTTCCTCCACTGGAACTGTGGCAGTGAATGGAATCAGTCCATATTTGCTTCCTGTTACCACAGGTGGGGTTTCAAACATATAGGATTTTTTCTATTTTTTTCATCATTAAATATATATAAAAAATAAATTTCCCTTTTCAATAATTTTGTTGTCCCAGGTCCTGTGAGCATCTTCCAGCCCTCACCCTCCTACATTATTGCTGATATGAAGAGTCTTCGTCTAGAGATCCAGTTGGCTCCAGTCATGCAGTTGTATATTGTAGCCAGCACTGAAGAGAAAGGGAAAATGAGTGGTGAGTTGTCAAAAAAAAAAAAAAGACTGGCGATTTTAAATATGTGTATTATTTTCTGTTTTTTATTTGTAGGACATAGGACATCTCCTCCAATCTAATAGTTATGGACTACAATCCACACAATGTGTATCTATGAACTACCTTTACCTTTGTTCCTCTCAGGTCTGTGTGGAAACTATAACGACGTCCAAAAAGATGACTTTAAAACAGATTCAGGCATTATAGAGGGCACACCAACCACATTTGTCAACTATTGGAAACACAATTGTCCAGATCTTGAAATCATATTTGACAACCCCTGCAGCCTGAATATGGACACAGGTGCTTACTGCATTAAAAAAAAAACACCATTCTCACAATTTCCATGTTACAGTGATAAATTTTCTTGACATAGTAGAAAAATGACTTTATTTTCAATTCTTCTGTGCTAAACGAAGTAAACAAATATCCTGGGTTTTTTTTCTCTCTCTCTCGTAGAGCAACTTGCGAAAGACTGGTGTTCCCGTCTCACAAACCCAAATGAAACCTTTTCTGCATGTCACTCAGAAATAAGCCCTGAGATGTACTACCAAGTAAGTCTTTGTTCGTGAAACACTCTTCTTATTTGAAATTTGCTGTGTAAATGTGTTCCTTAATGCATTCGATCTGTTTTGCTTTGCAGTGGTGCGTCTATGACACATGCAAGTGTGCAGATATTAAGAAGTGTATGTGTGCGGCCGTGTCCACCTATGCCCACGCATGTGCTGCCAAAGGAGTCGTTCTCAAGGGCTGGATGGATTCAGACCCCTGTGGTGAGAACTTTATAAAGTACACATTCAAACAAATATTTATATGTGTACTCTTACAAATTAGCCTCTGTTTGTCTCTTGCTACATAGACATGATTTCGAAGTGTCCAGGCAACATGAAGTACTCCTACAGCGTGACCACCTGTGACAACACCTGTCGCTCTCTCAGTGAACAAGATAACACCTGTCAAGGGTCCTTCACACCTGTAGACGGCTGTGTGTGTTCTGAGGGAACATATCTTAATGAAGCTGGCACCTGTGTACCTGCTCACCAGTGTCCTTGTTACTATGAGAAACAAGTCATAAAGCCATCAGGAGTGTACTACAAAGATGGTGCTAAATGGTATAAATAGCTGTTTAACATATGCATAATGTATCCTTTAACTTTTTTCTTAACACTTTTTTTACCCCCACTATTTTATTTTCAATAGCCCTGTACTGCCAAATGACAAATTCATTTCTTAAAATGACAAGCATAATAAATGCTGCCAAATGATGTTCAAATTGGTTTTAGATGTAGCATGTCCCCATATAAAATACAAAAGCATACACCCATATAACAATATTGACATGCATTATTAACACTTCATGGTGGATTTTAGTAATTCTTTGCACTGTTTTGTCAAATGCAGCACCTGTAACCTTGGCAAATTGCACTGCACCAGTCAAGCAGGTGAGCTGCAACTAGTTCTTCCAAAATACTACCTTCTAAATTCAAACGTGAGGCTTCGCTGGTATGATGTGGGCTAATTTTCGGCACCTCATCCATGTGCCTGTTGTGTTTTTAGAGTGTGTGGCTCCGAAGACATTCTTCAAATGCTCATATCCTGGAGAAAAAGGAACAGAGTGTCAGAGGACATGTGAGAAACAAGACCCAAATAACTGCGTGAGTTGGGATGCATGGATGAATGGAATACGTGAATAAGAGGATGAATGAAATGAAAAGTTATAGCAGTTCAATGACTTTCAAAAAATCCAGTTTGCTTACTCAATTTCAATTCAAATGCAGGCGTTCTTGCACCAGTTCTAAATGGCAAAAAAACCCTGACATAGATAACATGAAATGGCAAATCTGCATTGTTTGCAGGGAAAAAGTTGGCTTACCAATTTTGTCTTGTCAATAGGTGAGCACAGGGTGTGTATCAGGGTGTATGTGTCCATATGAGCTTCTGGCTGATGGCAAAGGTGGGTGTGTGCAGAAGGAAAAATGCCCCTGTACCCACAATGGAGCCAACTTTTCTCCTGGAGAGCAAGTTCAACAGGACTGTAACACCTGGTGAGCCAATCACAGCTTTTATAACCCATGTTATCATAGTGCCAACCTCTACAATACCAGTCAAAATTTTGGACACACATCTAAAAGTCGAAATAAAATGTTGAGAATAAACTTGTTAAATTTCGAGAAAAAAGTCGATAAAATGTTGAGAATAAAGTCATTAAATTACGAGAAAAAGTCGTTCAATTTCGAGAATTATGAATTTGTTCTCTTAATTTAACGTCTTTTTCCCGTAATTGAATGACTTTATTCTCATAATTTAATGACTTTATTCTCAACATTTTATCGACTTTTTTCTAGAAATTTAACATTTTTCTCATAATTTAATGAATTTGTTCTCGTAATTTAACAACTTTTTTCTCGTAATTTAATGACTTTATTCTCAACATTTTATCTCGACTTTTTTCTCGAAATTTAACGAGTTTTTTCTCATAATTTAGTGATTATATTCTTAACAATTTATTTTGACTTTTTTCCCGAAATTTAACGAATTTGTTCTCGTAATTTAACGACTTTTTTCTCGAAATTTAACTAATTTTTTCTCGTAATTTAACGACTTTTTTCTCGTAATTTAATGACTTTATTCTTAACATTTTATCTCGACTTTTTTCTTGAAATTTAAAGAGTTTTTTCTCGTAATTTAGTGATTATATTCTTAACAATTTATTTCGACTTTTTTCTCTAAATTTAACAACTTTAATCTCGAGATGGTTTTATTTTTTTATTATTGCTTGGCCCTAATCCTCTTCCGTACAAAAGCACAAAATTAAAATGAAAAAATTAAAAATAATATGAATAAATATTATACTGTACACATAATACTAAAATAACACTGGCATGAATGAATTTGTGAATTTGTCTATATTTCAGCACATGCACCAAGGGGAAGTGGATTTGTACAGAAAAGGAATGCTATGGCACCTGTACCATCTACGGTGAAGGTCATTTCAAGACTTTTGATGGCAAGAGATATTCCTTCCACGGAGACTGTGAACACACCATTGCCCATGTATGTTTGACTGTGTGGGAAAAAAAGTCATAATACAGATATCTGGCACATACCAGTCACTATTATGTCTGCAAAGGCACTAAACCCATTGATGAATAGGCTTAAAATAGAATCATATCAAAAATAGGGCTGGGTATTGACAAATTTCATAATTCTCTCTTAAAGGAACTCTGCAGTTGGTACATTACTATAACATAAGTGGTTTGTATACAAACATTTAAAGGGCTAGTTCACCCAAAAATGAAATTTTTGTCATTAATTACTCACCCTCATGTCATTACAAACCCGTAAGACCTTTGTTCATCTACAGAACATAAATTAAGATATTTTTGATGAAATCCAAGAGTTTTTTTTTTTTTTTATCTCCCATAGAAAGCAACGAAATTACCACATTCAAGGACCAGAGAAGTAGTAAAGACATCATCCACGTGACTACAGTGGTTCAATCTTAATGTTATGAAGCGACAAGAATACTTTTTGTGCACAAAAACAAAACAAAAATAATGACTTTATTCAACAATTTATTTTCTACCGTCAGTCTCCTATGCAGTGCAGCGCTTCTGTGTTTACGTCCAGACGGCATCAGTATTAGCTGATGCTATTCACGTGAACAGCACGATGCATGAGTGTGATGCTGACACAGGATACGGCCAATACTGAGTTGCGTTTTGATGTAGAACCTGGAAGCACTGAACTGCGTAAACTGTGTAGGAGACTGACAGGGTAGAAAAGAAATTGTTGAATAAAGTTGTTATTTTTGTTTTGTTTTTGCACACAAATAGTATTCTCGTTGCTTCATAACATTTAGGTTCAACCACTGTAGTCACGTTGACTTCTCTGGACCTTAAATGTAGTAATTTTGTTGCTTTCATTTCGGATTTCATCAAAAATATCTTAATTTGTAGTAATTAATGACAGAAATTTCTTTTTTGGGTGAACCCTTTAAATTGCACATAAGGCAGTTTTATCATAAGAAAGTATTAATCATTTTTAAAGGTCAGCTATGGTCAGTGAATGGCTTTCCTGAGGTACATACTGTTTTATTGACGTCTTTCTGTGGTTAAAACACTGATTGAGCGATTACATGAAACATGATACATTTGGATAAATTATACAGTATCTTTCAACATACTTTCTGTTTCATAGAACGGAATTTATTGTATACATTTTGTAATAAAAGTATCATTCTATAAGCATCCTATAAACAATGTTTAGTGAAGTTTTGTTCAACTACATCAACTGAAAATCGCGTAGCTCTTCATTAGATTTTTGCGATTTAACAATAGATATTGTTCATCAAAATGAGAACTGATTAAAAGAATGAGAAATGGATTTTTTTCAACCCAGCCCTAATGGAAAAACATCACATTTTATATAAATAAGGGGTTAATTATATGGCGCATTATAAACTGGAACATCTTTTATTATGTGTTTTCTAGGATTATTGCGATACAAACAACAATCCCTCCTTCCGGCTGGTCACAGAGAACATCCCCTGCTCCACCTCCAGCACTATCTGCTCCAAGTCCATCAATCTTTTCTTTGGGGTGAGGTTTTTTCATAGATCATAGTCAACACAAGTTTATTACTAAAGCATCCTAAAATTAAACATATATTGTGTCACTAACTATTCAAATCCCACAGAGATATGAGTTGATTTTATCCAAGGAGGACGGAATCAAAGTTGTTGAAGGCAATGGCACAGATTACAAATATCAAATCCATTCTGCGGTTCTATATGTTATCATAGAGGTCAAAGGTCTTTTGAACTTGATCTGGGACCATAAAACGAGTGTGATGATCCAACTCCATCACAAATTAAAGGTATGCATTCTTTAAAGGTACACTCATACACAAGAACTTTGTACGATTTGTTCAACTACTCACCTAAACATCCACATGACCTCTATGACAGGGCAAGGTGTGTGGACTGTGTGGAAACTTTGATGGCAATGCGAACAATGACTTCATGAAGCACAATGGAGAAGTGGTGACAGATCCAGAGGAATTTGGGAATAGCTGGAAGATGAAGTCCGACTGCCCAGATGTGATAAACGTGAAGCATCCTTGTGACGCAAATCCAAAGCGCCGTCCCTGGGCCGAAAAACAGTGCGGAATCATTCTGAGCTCTGTCTTTAAAGACTGCCATTCACCTGTAAGTAACATTTAAAAAGTTGCAAACAAATTCAAGCCTTGTTCAAGTTCTTTAAATTTTGTTTTTTTACTCATGACTTTATACTCTGTGATGCTTAGAAATGCTAAATCACTGCAATGTAATTAATGTGTGTTGCTTAGTACTTAACAACTTAATATCATGGTAAACCTTGAGGTTCTGTGTGCTGATATTCCTGTCTCTAGGTGGACTCTGGCCCATACTATGATGCCTGTGTAAGGGACACCTGTGCATGTGACAGCGGGGGTGACTGTGATTGTGTCTGTACCGCAGTGGCAGCTTATGCTACTGAATGCCGTAAAAAAAATGTTTGTGTGGCATGGAGGAGGCCAGACTTTTGTCGTAAGTTCAAATATTTCTAACATTTATTTTGCCTCTAAACATACGCTAAACTGCAACCAATGTACTTTGGAAGGAATGCATTTATAATACTCCACTGAGTGATTACAAAAAAATGTCATGTCATCCACTATAAATGAGTGTTTTTTGGCTCTTCCAGAAAATTACTCCATGGTCTTGCTAAAGCTAAATTAATAGCTAGCATTGTATTTAAATAAACACTATTATAATAATATCATTAATTATAATTATAAACAACTTTTGCATAATTCAACAAATATATAGCTTTTCTGGAAATTAGACACAAAAGAAATGTGAGTGATATTTACCCTGATTTTTTTTTTTCTTCACACAATACATGTATTCCATATCAGTGACAGATAATTGGTAACCAAGTGCAATAACATTTAAAAGGAGCAAAATTGTTGGTCATGATATAAATGACTATACAACTGAGTTGTTTTTTCTGTAAAAAATAATAAAATCATATCATTCATTTCACACAGTAAATCTATATATACTTTTATATACGGTAATATATAAAAGTATATATAGTAATTTGATAATAGTTTTTAAAATGTAATATTTATTTATTTAAAGATTGAAAGTTTTTGTCTGGAACAAGAAAACAGCAATAAAATCTACATAGAATCTACAAGACCAATTTAATATGACCCTCATTTAAAATGAACCCATAGCTAAAACAACTCTCAAATATAGACATTGTCCTGACTCAAGTGATTGTTCTTGCAGCTGTATTCTGTGACTACTACAATGCTCCGGGAGAATGTGAGTGGCACTATCAAACCTGTGGATCAACCTGCATGAAAACCTGCAAAAACCGTTCAGGAACTTGTTCTGATCAAATTCCTCAGCTTGAGGGTAAGAATTGAGCATTTTAACATATTTTTTAATATCTGCGGTATATAGTGTCCCAGAGAAAAAAACAAAACAAAAATAAAAATATATATTTAACAATTAATGCTGAATAAGATGAGGTTGACAGTATTTTAACACTACTATGTATTATAGGTACCAAAAAAACACTAAACATTTTATAATACCCATGTCCCTTTCTGTCTGTCTATTTTATTTATTCTTTTAGGTTGTTTTCTTCAGTGTCCTTTAGAGAGGCCATATTTCAGGGAGGAGACCATGGAGTGTATACCAGAGGACAGATGTGAAGACTGTTTATACGATGGGAAGGTATTTCGACGTGGATCAGTGGTTTACAACACCGCAGATGGGAATGGTGTATGTTTCACTGCTCTGTGTGATTCAAATGGGGAAATAAAACGAATTATTACTAAATGCAATGACACAGAAACAACAACTCCTTTCACTTTCACAACTACCCCTGAAACTACAACAACAACATCTACAACAGAGAGATCCACAGTAACATCCACTACTACACCAACTACTGGAACATCGACACCTACTTCAACAGAAACACCATCTACAACTAGTACAACTTCTGGTACAACAACACCCATCATCTGGTCACCATCTCCATCAACAGAGACATCCACAACCACATCCACTACTGGAACATCGACACCTACTTCAACAGAAACACCACCGACATCAACAGGAACACCATCTACAACTAGTACAACTACTGGTACAACAACACCCATCATCTGGTCACCATCTCCATCGACAGAGACATCCACAACCACATCCACTACTGGAACATCAACACCTACTTCAACAGAAACACCACCTACATCAACAGAAACACCATCTACAACTAGTACAACTACTGGTCCAACAACAACTCCCGTCTGTACTTATATTTGCACATGGTCAGATTGGATTGATGGCAACACACCCAGTACAGAGCCGGAAGGATTCGAAACCGAATCCATCAGCAGACTGTGGAATTCCGGAAAGATTACCTGTCAGAACCCCGGAGAGATTGAATGTAGGGCAGTAAATTATCCACAAAAGTCCTTGGAAAATTTGGGACAAACCGTTTATTGCAATACATCATTTGGACTGTCATGTTCAAATGAAGAAAATGCAGGTGTCATGCCACCAATTTGTTATAATTATGAAATACGTGTCAAATGTTGTAGGCCTACAGGTGATTGTGAAACTAGTACACCGACATCCACTACCTCAACAAGTACTGTAACATCAACACCTACAACTATAGTAACAACAACAACAACATCTACAACAGAAACATCCACAGTCACATCCACTACTAGACCAACTACTGAAACATCGACACCTACTTCAACAGAAACACCATCTACAACTAGTACAACTACTGGTACAACAACACCCCTCATCTGGTCACCATCTCCATCAACAGAGACATCCACAACCACATCCACTACTGGAACATCGACACCTACATCAACAGAAACACCATCTACAACTAGTACAACTACTGGTCCAACAACAACTCCCGTCTGTACTTATATTTGCACATGGTCAGATTGGATTGATGGCAACACACCCAGTACAGAGCCGGAAGGATTCGAAACCGAATCCATCAGCAGACTGTGGAATTCCGGAAAGATTACCTGTCAGAACCCCGGAGAGATTGAATGTAGGGCAGTAAATTATCCACAAAAGTCCTTGGAAAATTTGGGACAAACCGTTTATTGCAATACATCATTTGGACTGTCATGTTCAAATGAAGAAAATGCAGGTGTCATGCCACCAATTTGTTATAATTATGAAATACGTGTCAAATGTTGTAGGCCTACAGGTGATTGTGAAACTAGTACACCGACATCCACTACCTCAACAAGTACTGTAACATCAACACCTACAACTATAGTAACAACAACAACAACATCTACAACAGAAACATCCACAGTCACATCCACTACTAGACCAACTACTGAAACATCGACACCTACTTCAACAGAAACACCATCTACAACTAGTACAACTACTGGTACAACAACACCCCTCATCTGGTCACCATCTCCATCAACAGAGACATCCACAACCACATCCACTACTGGAACATCGACACCTACTTCAACAGAAACACCACCTACATCAACAGAAACACCATCTACAACTAGTACAACTACTGGTACAACAACACCCATCATCTGGTCACCATCTCCATCAACAGAGACATCCACAACCACATCCACTACTGGAACATCGACACCTACTTCAACAGAAACACCACCTACATCAACAGAAACACCATCTACAACTAGTACAACTACTGGTACAACAACACCCATCATCTGGTCACCATCTCCATCAACAGAGACATCCACAACCACATCCACTACTGGAACATCAACACCTACTTCAACAGAAACACCACCTTCATCAACAGAAACACCATCTACAACTAGTACAACTACTGGTACAACAACACCCATCATCTGGTCACCATCTCCATCAACAGAGACATCCACAACCACATCCACTACTGGAACATCAACACCTACTTCAACAGAAACACCACCTTCATCAACAGAAACACCATCTACAACTAGTACAACTACTGGTACAACAACACCCATCATCTGGTCACCATCTCCATCAACAGAGACATCCACAACCACATCCACTACTGGAACATCAACACCTACTTCAACAGAAACACCACCTTCATCAACAGAAACACCATCTACAACTAGTACAACTACTGGTACAACAACACCCATCATCTGGTCACCATCTCCATCAACAGAGACATCCACAACAACATCCACTACTGGAACATCGACACCTACTTCAACAGAAACACCACCTACATCAACAGAAACACCATCTACAACTAGTACAACTACTGGTACAACAACACCCATCATCTGGTCACCATCTCCATCAACAGAGACATCCACAACCACATCCACTACTGGAACATCGACACCTACTTCAACAGAAACACCACCGACATCAACAGGAACACCATCTACAACTAGTACAACTACTGGTACAACAACACCCATCATCTGGTCACCATCTCCATCAACAGAGACATCCACAACCACATCCACTACTGGAACATCGACACCTACTTCAACAGAAACACCACCTACATCAACAGAAACACCATCTACAACTAGTACAACTACTGTTCCAACAACAACTCCCGTCTGTACTTATATTTGCACATGGTCAGATTGGATTGATGGCAACACACCCAGTACAGAGCCGGAAGGATTCGAAACCGAATCCATCAGCAGACTGTGGAATTCCGGAAAGATTACCTGTCAGAACCCCGGAGAGATTGAATGTAGGGCAGTAAATTATCCACAAAAGTCCCTGGAAAATTTGGGACAAACCGTTTATTGCAATACATCATTTGGACTGTCATGTTCAAATGAAGAAAATGCAGATGTCATGCCACCATTTTGTTATAATTATGAAATACGTGTCAAATGTTGTAGGCCTACAGGTGATTGTGAAACTAGTACACCGACATCCACTACCTCAACAAGTACTGTAACATCAACACCTACAACTATACTAACAACAACAACAACATCTACAACAGAAACATCCACAGTCACATCCACTACTACACCAACTACTGAAACATCGACACCTACTTCAACAGAAACACCATCTACAACTAGTACAACTACTGGTCCAACAACAACTCCCGTCTGTACTTATATTTGCACATGGTCAGATTGGATTGATGGCAACACACCCAGTACAGAGCCGGAAGGATTCGAAACCGAATCCATCAGCAGACTGTGGAATTCTGGAAAGATTACCTGTCAGAACCCCGGAGAGATTGAATGTAGGGCAGTAAATTATCCACAAAAGTCCCTGGAAAATTTGGGACAAACCGTTTATTGCAATACATCATTTGGACTGTCATGTTCAAATGAAGAAAATGCAGATGTCATGCCACCATTTTGTTATAATTATGAAATACGTGTCAAATGTTGTAGGCCTACAGGTGATTGTGAAACTAGTACACCGACATCCACTACCTCAACAAGTACTGTAACATCAACACCTACAACTATAGTAACAACAACAACATCTACAACAGAGACATCCACAGTCACATCCACTACTACACCAACTACTGAAACATCGACACCTACTTCAACAGAAACACCATCTACAACTAGTACAACTACTGGTACAACAACACCCATCATCTGGTCACCATCTCCATCAACAGAGACATCCACAACCACATCCACTACTGGAACATCGACACCTACTTCAACAGAAACACCACCTACATCAACAGAAACACCATCTACAACTAGTACAACTACTGGTACAACAACACCCATCATCTGGTCACCATCTCCATCAACAGAGACATCCACAACCACATCCACTACTGGAACATCAACACCTACTTCAACAGAAACACCACCTTCATCAACAGAAACACCATCTACAACTAGTACAACTACTGGTACAACAACACCCATCATCTGGTCACCATCTCCATCAACAGAGACATCCACAACCACATCCACTACTGGAACATCAACACCTACTTCAACAGAAACACCACCTTCATCAACAGAAACACCATCTACAACTAGTACAACTACTGGTACAACAACACCCATCATCTGGTCACCATCTCCATCAACAGAGACATCCACAACAACATCCACTACTGGAACATCGACACCTACATCAACAGAAACACCACCGACATCAACAGAAACACCATCTACAACTAGTACATCTACTGGTACAACAACACCCATCATCTGGTCACCATCTCCATCAACAGAGGCATCCACAATCACATCCACTACTGGAACATCGACACCTACTTCAACAGAAACACCACCTACATCAACAGAAACACCATCTACAACTAGTACAACTACTGGTACAACAACACCCATCATCTGGTCACCATCTCCATCAACAGAGACATCCACAACCACATCCACTACTGGAACATCGACTCCTACATCAACAGAAACACCACCTACATCAACAGAAACACCATCTACAACTAGTACAAGTACTGGTACAACAACACCCATCATCTGGTCACCATCTCCATCAACAGAGACATCCACAACAACATCCACTACTGGAACATCGACACCTACTTCAACAGAAACACCACTTACATCAACAGAAACACCATCTACAACTAGTACAACTACTGGTACAACAACACCCATCATCTGGTCACCATCTCCATCAACAGAGACATCCACAACCACATCCACTACTGGAACATCGACACCTACTTCAACAGAAACACCACCTACATCAACAGAAACACCATCTACAACTAGTACAACTACTGGTACAACAACTCCCGTCTGTACTTATATTTGCACATGGTCAGATTGGATTGATGGCAACACACCCAGTACAGAGCCGGAAGGATTCGAAACCGAATCCATCAGCAGACTGTGGAATTCTGGAAAGATTACCTGTCAGAACCCCGGAGAGATTGAATGTAGGGCAGTAAATTATCCACAAAAGTCCCTGGAAAATTTGGGACAAACCGTTTATTGCAATACATCATTTGGACTGTCATGTTCAAATGAAGAAAATGCAGATGTCATGCCACCATTTTGTTATAATTATGAAATACGTGTCAAATGTTGTAGGCCTACAGGTGATTGTAAAACTAGTACACCGACATCCACTACCTCAACAAGTACTGTAACATCAACACCTACTTCAACAGAAACACCATCTACAACTAGTACAACTACTGGTACAACAACACCCATCATCTGGTCACCATCTCCATCAACAGAGACATCCACAACCACATCCACTACTGGAACATCAACACCTACTTCAACAGAAACACCACCTTCATCAACAGAAACACCATCTACAACTAGTACAACTACTGGTACAACAACACCCATCATCTGGTCACCATCTCCATCAACAGAGACATCCACAACAACATCCACTACAGGAACATCGACACCTACTTCAACAGAAACACCACCTACATCAACAGAAACACCATCTACAACTAGTACAACTACTGGTACAACAACACCCATCATCTGGTCACCATCTCCATCAACAGAGACATCCACAACCACATCCACTACTGGAACATCGACTCCTACATCAACAGAAACACCACCTACATCAACAGAAACACCATCTACAACTAGTACAAGTACTGGTACAACAACACCCATCATCTGGTCACCATCTCCATCAACAGAGACATCCACAACAACATCCACTACTGGAACATCGACACCTACTTCAACAGAAACACCACTTACATCAACAGAAACACCATCTACAACTAGTACAACTACTGGTACAACAACACCCATCATCTGGTCACCATCTCCATCAACAGAGACATCCACAACCACATCCACTACTGGAACATCGACACCTACTTCAACAGAAACACCACCTACATCAACAGAAACACCATCTACAACTAGTACAACTACTGGTACAACAACTCCCGTCTGTACTTATATTTGCACATGGTCAGATTGGATTGATGGCAACACACCCAGTACAGAGCCTGAAGGATTCGAAACCGAATCCATCAGCAGACTGTGGAATTCTGGAAAGATTACCTGTCAGAACCCCGGAGAGATTGAATGTAGGGCAGTAAATTATCCACAAAAGTCCCTGGAAAATTTGGGACAAACCGTTTATTGTAATACATCATTTGGACTGTCATGTTCAAATGAAGAAAATGCAGATGTCATGCCACCATTTTGTTATAATTATGAAATACGTGTCAAATGTTGTAGGCCTACAGGTGATTGTAAAACTAGTACACCGACATCCACTACCTCAACAAGTACTGTAACATCAACACCTACTTCAACAGAAACACCATCTACAACTAGTACAACTACTGGTACAACAACACCCATCATCTGGTCACCATCTCCATCAACAGAGACATCCACAACCACATCCACTACTGGAACATCAACACCTACTTCAACAGAAACACCACCTTCATCAACAGAAACACCATCTACAACTAGTACAACTACTGGTACAACAACACCCATCATCTGGTCACCATCTCCATCAACAGAGACATCCACAACAACATCCACTACAGGAACATCGACACCTACTTCAACAGAAACACCACCTACATCAACAGAAACACCATCTACAACTAGTACAACTACTGGTACAACAACACCCATCATCTGGTCACCATCTCCATCAACAGAGACATCCACAACCACATCCACTACTGGAACATCGACACCTACTTCAACAGAAACACCACCTACATCAACAGAAACACCATCTACAACTAGTACAACTACTGGTACAACAACACCCATCATCTGGTCACCATCTCCATCAACAGAGACATCCACAACCACATCCACTACTGGAACATCGACACCTACTTCAACAGAAACACTTCCTACATCAACAGAAACACCATCTACAACTAGTACAACTACTGGTACAACAACACCCATCATCTGGTCACCATCTCCATCAACAGAGACACCCACAACAATATCCACTACTGGAACATCAACACCTACTTCAACAGAAACACCACCTACATCAACAGAAACACCATCTACAACTAGTACAACTACTGGTACAACAACACCCATCATCTGGTCACCATCTCCATCAACAGAGACATCCACAATCACATCCACTACTGGAACATCGACACCTACTTCAACAGAAACACCACCTACATCAACAGAAACACCATCTACAACTAGTACAACTACTGGTACAACAACACCCATCATCTGGTCACCATCTCCATCAACAGAGACATCCACAACAATATCCACTACTGGAACATCGACACCTACTTCAACAGAAACACCACCTACATCAACAGAAACACCATCTACAACTAGTACAACTATTGGTACAACAACACCCATCATCTGGTCACCATCTCCATCAACAGAGACATCCACAATAACATCCACTACTGGAACATCGACACCTACTTCAACAGAAACACCACTTACATCAACAGAAACACCGTCTACAACTAGTACAACTACTGGTACAACAACACCCATCACCTGGTCACCAACTCCATCAACAGAGACATCCACAACAACATCCACTACTGGAACATCGACACCTACTTCAACAGAAACACCACCTACATCAACAGAAACACCATCTACAACTAGTACAAGTACTGGTACAACAACACCCATCATCTGGTCACCATCTCCATCAACAGAGACATCCACAACAATATCCACTACTGGAACATCGACACCTACTTCAACAGAAACACCACCTACATCTACAGAAACACCACTTACATCAACAGAAACACCACTTACATCAACAGAAACACCATCTACAACTAGTACAACTACTGGTACAACAACACCCATCATCTGGTCACCATCTCCATCAACAGAGACATCCACAGCAACATCCACTACTGAAACATCGACTCCTACATCAACAGAAACACCACCTACATCAACAGAAACACCATCTACAACTAGTACAACTACAGGTACAACAACACCCATCATCTGGTCACCATCTCCATCAACAGAGACATCCACAACCACATCCACTACTGGAACATCGACTCCTACATCAACAGAAACACCACCTACATCAACAGAAACACCATCTACAACTAGTACAACTACAGGTACAACAACCCCCATCATCTGGTCACCATCTCCATCAACAGAGACATCCACAACCACATCCACTACTGGAACATCGACTCCTACATCAACAGAAACACCATCTACAACTAGTACAACTACTGGTACAACAACACCCATCGTCTGGTCACCATCTACATCAACAGAGACATCCACTTTTACTACACCAACTACTGTATCAATGACACCTACGTCTACAATAACACCTAAAACTAGTACAACTACTGGCAAAACTAAACCCACTTCAACAAAATCATCTACAAGTGATATCATTGTATCTGTAGGGCCACCTACCACCAGTCCTGTCACCGCATCACAGCAATGTAACTGCACATATTTAAATAAAACATTCTCAAAAGGTAAGTGCTACTTTAACACCAATCATTCAAATTTTTCAGCTTTCTGAATTTACACTTATTCTAATTCTTGTGCATGTGTATATTACCTTTACCTTACATTAAATTCAGGTTCCACTTATGTTAAAAATATATTATTGTTTACCTCCCTTGCACGTTCATTTATTATAGGTTCAAGAATATATAATCAAACGGATAAAGCGGGTTGGTGCTTCTCTGCCTACTGCAACTCCTCTTGTGGTATTGTGGTAACGTCTCAGCCATGCGTAACCACTAAACCTACAACTCCAAATAATGACTGTACAAATATCAGCAAAAAGGTAATTTAATAAGAGTACAGCTGAAGTGCACTTAGGCAGTAACACATGTACAATTTCTACAAAATTTCTGCATTCATTTTTTTTTTTTTTTAAATGAACAATAACACAATAGCCCGTAACGGTTATGTAATATGATAATATCTGTTGTAATACAACACTAAATTAATTTCATTCCATATAACTGTTAGATGACTGGAGTATTAATTGAGAAGTATTGTATAGTTATTTTGGTGCAACTTTGCACGATCAGCAAGGTGCATGAAATAAAAATAAAGCTATTTTTGGACAATACCAGCAACACCTGTGACATCAAGGTGTCAGAATAAACAAAAGATGGAGTTGAAAGAGTAATGTTTTATTTTGCCAATGCGTTTCGGCGCACAGGCCTTCATCAGGGCTAAAAGACTACAGGTGTGTATAGGTTCCTTTAAATACAGAGGAAAAAATCAAACTTGCAACACACTATACGTGTGTTTGTTGTTATTTGCTTACATTAAAAAACAATTTTTATATATATAGTTGCAATCAAAATTATTCAACCCCCTTAACCTGCAAGACATTTTGCTGCTGAGAGCAACATTTTATGAAAACAGTTCATTAAAGGCATCAGTAAACTATTATAATACACATGAGTAACAAGCCATTTTGGCAAAGATGGTGATGCTTTCGGTGCAGAGACTGAAGCTTGATGATCAATGGACTTTCCTACAGGACAGAGTATCTACTTAAGCTTGGTTCATGGATCAGTCGTAGAATGTTCCTGAGTGGCCTGTACAGTCTTCAGATTTAAATCTCATTTAAAATATTTGGTGGAATTTGTAGAAAGCAGTTGTAACATGGAAACCAAAGGCTATCAGTGATCTGGAAGCTTTTTCAAGTGAGGAATGGTCCAAGAGAGGTCAAGAGAGGTACAAGATTGCAGTAGAGAGGTGACAGAAGCTTCTAAGAACATACAGGCAGCATTTATTGGAGGTTATAAAGATTAAAGATTCTGCACAAAATAATCTTTTAGCCCTGATGAAGGCTTGTGCGGCGAAACACGATGGCAAAATAAAAAAAACATTACTCTTTCAGGTCCATCTTTTTTTATATTCTGACCCCTTCATGTCAAAAGTGTTCCCTTTAAAAGGCTACACTCTAAGCTGCGCTTTATTCAGCGCTATGGGAACGTGTTTTAGTCGTGACCAGCTGTGAATACATGTGTAAAACAACGTCAATGAAATTGACCTATATTTATAGCTTTGTGTGACGTCATTGGAATGTGTCGTAGCGAGGCTATAATTAGATGATCCACCTGTGCATCAGCAGGTCTTTTGTCTTCAGAGACCATACTGTGAAGTGTGTGTGTGAAGCAGCTCTGCTCAAACTCTTTCCTTCCTTCATTACTTTGTTAAGAGTTAGATTTGACAGGCAGTGCGCAGAACTTTCTCTCCCTTTGTTCCTTTTTCAACTCTGTCTGACAAGTGAAAAGTGGACACACATATATGATATATATTATATATTTGAGAGAAAGTCTTCGCTGAACAAAGCAAACGGTGTGTGTCTCCGTGTTTGCGGTCCATCTCCGAATCGGACACACACCAGTATTGTTTTGTTTGTTTGGGGAAGAGCACGCTGCCCTTGCGTTGTAACAGGGCGAGTGTGAGCATTGTGAATGTTCACAGTTAAAGTGCTTCGTGTTCGCTTTGCTTATTTAAAAAGGGGCAGCACCCACAATGTGTTCGTGGGGCTTGCGTGGCAATCTGGCTGAGGAGCGAGAGACCGGTTTATACTTTATTGCTCTCATTTTCTCTCCGGATCGCAATGTCCTTTACCGAGACCGAAGCGTGCTCCGGCGCTTCTTCGGCTTGGGCAGAGGACAATTAGTGTTTTCCATTGGAAGGGAATATGAGTTTGTCTCTGAGCTTTCCTCCTGTGATAAAGCGAAAGTGAACTGCTCTGGGCAGTCATTCAAACAGTGACACAAGCAGACCCCAAACATTTCTAATATAAATGTGTTTTGCACCCGTGACGTCGACTCGATCGACTATCGCGGGTGCAAAGGCACGCGTTTTTATGATGCTGCCTCAGATCGGAGAGACGCTTGCATGCCATCTCTCCCCTGGGGGCGCATCATCAGAGGCGTTTCACAGCGAGTCGGGCTGGTACTGCGCTGTACACAATGGCTGAGTTAAAGGCATATCAGACTGATCTATGAAAGTTTTAAGCACAGCCTTTCATTAAGACCGTGTTTACTTGTCTGGTAATTGGCTGCATTAAATTCTGAGGAATTTATTAAGTGAAATGGCCTTATAATATATGATATATAATATGCATATATAAGCAAAATAAATAGGTTATCCATGACGTTAACTCGTTCATGGGTAAAACCTTATTTTTCTTGTGCCTTTCTGCCTTCAATGTCAACTTATTTGACTATCGTGGGTGCAAGGGCATGTGATTTAAACAGGGATGCTCCAGTTTGAAGAGACACTTGCGAACTATCTCTTCTCTGGAGCCCATAGTCACTGAAAGAGACAGCACTCCCCACCAAACTATGCATAATAACATCCATACTGGTGGGAAGGTGTTTTGATCAGTGTATCAGACTGGTACTGCTGCACATTATGGCAGTGTTGCAGTTGGACCAGGCTGACCTGCTAAGAAGGCTATGGCGAGTTGTGCTTCCCCTTATAAATCTAGGGACCAGCTCGTCACATTCAGCAGCCTCATAATATCTAACACCCGCCCTTTCTCAATATCTTCACGTAAAAACCCTCCTTCCCCGCTAAACTGCTACAGTTCTGGACTTCTTGCAGGGAAAATTATTGACAGGTACATGCCCCGCCACTCTCAGGGTTAATGTAGCTGCTCTCACGGCTTGCCACGCTCTGATTGACAGAGTGCCTTTTGGGCAAGCATGTCCTGCTCTCTCGCTTCATTCGAGGAGCTAGGCGGCTTTAGCCTCCTTCTAGAACCAGGATCCCTTCATGGGACCTAGCAATAGTCCTAGAGGGCCTGGTTGAGACCCCCTTTGAACCGTTAGAGTAAGTTTCTGACAAGCTGTTAACTCTAAAATGGTTTTTCTTATGGCTATACCTTCTCTCAAAAGAATTGGGGATTTGCAGGCTCTGTCCATTGTGCCATCCTGCTTAGACTTTGCCCCAGGAATGGTGAAAGCTATTTTGCATCCTCATCCTGACTATCTGCCTAAGGTTCCTTTCTCGAACTTGCATCTGTTCACTATTGAAGCCTTCTGCCCTCCACCGTTCCCAAAGCCGGATCAGGAGAGACTTCACAGACTGTGTCCAATCTGTGCTCTTCAGACTTATGTCCACCGCACCAGACAATGGCGTTAAGTCAGAGCAACTGTTTGTTTGTCATGGTGGCCATAACAGGGGTGCAGCCGCCACTAAACAGACCATGTCACTTTGGGTGAGAGATGCTATTGCCCTTGCTTATGAGGCGTGTGGTCATACTTCGCCAACAGGCATCAGGGCTCATTTCACCAGGAGAGTTGCCTCTTCTAGAGCTTTGGCAGGGGGTGCCCCCTTACAAAATGTTTGTGATGCGGCAGGTTGGTCCTCTCCGCACACATTCATAAGGTTTTATAGTTTGGATGTTCATGTTACTCCGGACTCTCATGTCCTTGAGTCGACATCGCAAGCTAGTGTCTGAGACTCTCTGTGTTTGTGACACACTTCACAGCCAGGGGGTCCGGACACACGGTGCGGCGGCGTGGGTATTCTCGTTCCCATAGCGCTGAATAAAGTGCAGCTTAGAGTGTAGCCTTTGAAAGGGGACGCCCCGGGTTACTTCACTGTAACCCTGTTCCCTGAAAAGGCGGGAACGAGAAGCTGCACTTCTTTGCCACACTGAGATGTCCCTGGTCTGCTCTTCAGACAAAATATCTGCTGATGCACAGGTGGATCATCTAATTATAGCCTCGCTACGACGCATTCCAATGACGTCACGCAAGGCTATAAATATAGGTCAATTTCACTGACGTAGTTTTACACATATATTCACAGCTGGTCATGACTAAAAGACGTTCCCGCAGCGCTGAATAAAGCGCAGCTTCACGTTCCCGCCTTTTCAGGGACCAGGGTTACAGTGAAGTAACCCGGGGCGTTCCTGGTATTGTCCAAAAATGGAGTATTAATTGGTAAGAAAAAGAAAGAATACCTGAAATTAACTATAATAATTTTTCTTATTAATCTCTGTTTATTAATATGATTGTGTCATCCAGCATATGGAGTCCTGGATTGAAAACTGCAAAAACAATACATGCAAAAATGGCAAAGTCACCTCAGTTCCTCTACAGTGTGGCAATTTTACCATACCTAAATGTACTAATGGAATGAAAGCTAAGATGGTGTCTTATAACAATGGCTGCTGCTCCAAGTATGAGTGTGCATGTAAGTTTAAGTCTTGCTCATGGACATTTCATTAATATGAAATATTTATATTAAGTAATTTTCATTATTCTAAAAAATAAACAATTGTCCTAGCCATTGCCTTATGTTTACATTTGGTGTAACTTGGTTTGACAGGTAAATGCAGTGGCTGGGGTGACCCACATTACAAAATGTTTGATGGAACATACTATGCTTTCCAAGGAAACTGCACTTATGTTTTGTTCCAAGAAATCATCCCAAGATACAATATCAGTGTCCATGTTAAAAACTATTATTGTGATATTAAAAATAATCTCGCCTGCCCAGAGTATGTGATTGTGTACTACAAATCCTATAAAATCAAGCTGACAAGCAACACTAAAGAGGTCCAGGTATGTCTTACTTTCAAATCAATTGGATGCAAAAGTACTCAAAATTTCACATCAAATCATAACACATTGCAAAATAACACTGTACTCTAGAAAACAATTTTAGTCATAACTCAGAAAGACTTTGTTTCACACAGGTCTATGTTAATGATGAAGAGAAACAACTAACTTACATTAATGACCAATTCTTCATCACCACCTCCGGCATGGCAGTAGTTGTGAACATCACTGAAATCAAAGTTGATATTTTGGTCAATCATCAAGGCTTTGAGATCAATCTCCCATTCTCCATGTTCCAAGGCAATACAGAAGGACAGTGCGGTAAGTACAGATCAGAGATCTCTTGTTGCAACAAATAAAGCCTTAAATTTGTTTTCTGTCTGTGAAATGTGTACAAAGTAGAATATGTGTCAGTTTCATTTCATGTTTACTAATGCGAGAAATAAATTCGATTTTCAATAACTGTAACCGAACTTTAATTAATTAACTATAAATACATTTATTTTGAATTGTTCCATTACTTCATCTCTGTATATCCAGATTTATATCCAGTATAATTAAGGTTACATTTTTCAGGGGTTTGCGACAACAACCGTGCAAATGACTGCACACGTCCTGATGGACAAATCGATAAATCGTGTGAAAACATGGCACAGCTTTGGAATGTCACACAATGCAAAACTCCTACACCTCCAACTCCACCTCCATATTCAACTACACCTTCGACACCCTGCATCCCCAGGATTTGTGAGCTCATCAAGGGCGAGTAAGGAAAAGCCAAAAATTTTAATCACTTGGTAACACCAATTAGTACAAAGTGTTTCCCTTTTAAATGTATACGCCACCCAAAAAATTAAAACTGTTATTTACTCACTCTTAAGTTGTTCCAAACATATTAAATTTTCTTTATTCTGTGGGAAAATTAGAAGAAGAACAAAAGTCATACAAGTTTGGAACAACATCATGATGAGTAAAAGATGGCATTTTGGGGTGAACTGTCCCTTTAAGAATTTTGCATTTGTTTCCTCACAGTATCTTTGCGAAATGCCATGGGGTCGTTCCTTATGAAAGTTATTATGAGGCATGCAAATATGATGTGTGCCACATGAGAAAGAACTCTATTGGTTGTACCAGTTTGGAAGCGTATGCTCAGCTATGTGGCAAGGAGGGTGTCTGTGTGGACTGGAGAACAGCAGCTGAACTCAATAAAACATGTGGTAAGTAGAATGAACCTAACCATTTAGACTGTACTTTAAAGCTGGTTATCTTGCGTACACATTTTAATATATAATGTACATGAGAGGACCTGAAATATGATTGTCATTGGTTTCTATAACAGATTACAAGTGTCCCAGTCACAAAGTCTACAAGGCATGTGGACCTAAAGTAGAAAAAACCTGCAGTACAAGGTAATCTCACTCTACAATACTCCAAATCCACAAAACAACAGTCCTTAATAAGAGCTGGAATTATAATACTTCATGTCTGATGTGCTTCTATTAACTCACAACTAGGTACAATGATTTATTTGTGGAGAAAGACTGTCAAAACAGCAACTGTCAGCAAACATTCATGGAAGGATGTTTCTGTCCTGATAACACATATCAAGTTAGTTCAATGACAGACAACTGTACGGCTTACTGCGGTAAGACATGTTGCTTCATTTACTTTCTCTGTTTGCTAAATTAATGCACCTTCATGTCCTGTTTTCATTGATTTGGTTTTTATTTCCTCCATGTAGACTGCATCGGTCCTGATGGATTACCTAGATTGGTATGTATAGACAAAACAAGATATTTTGAAAAATATTTCAAGACAATGTTGTACAAAGCATTTGCAATTCATAATCACCATGATTCCTAACCATCATCTACTTTAGCCTGGGGATACATGGATCATGGGCTGTTCTGAATACACATGCTCCAATGAGACTTTTGGTATTAAAACTATGCCTGTCGGGTGTCCGCTCGAAAAGCCCTGTGGACCGGAACAAAAAAGAATAATTGAAAACTGCTGCCCAATCTGCGGTGAGCCAAGATTAAACATGTTCGATGGTGCATCATTACAAGCTAGATAATGAATTTGCAACACTTACTAAAAAATGATTCTGCTAATAAAACTCATTGTCTGCATTGTTTTATCACACAATTTACAATTAGTGAACTAACTGTACATAAATGCACTCAAAAATCAATTAAAAGGATTCCCAATTTCTCAACCCATTTAGTGTGTGATCTCGAGGTGTGTCTTCAGAAGAAATGTGATGTAGGATTTGAGTTATCAGCAAATAAATCTGAAGACAGTTGCTGTTCACCCTGTGGTAAGTCTCAGATACATTTCTGTGGTCTTAAATCTTAAACATAATTACTCAGATTTTGTTTTTGTGAGTAACTTTTGAGTCCATGTTTTAAATTTCCACAATAATACAATCTAAAGAAAAACTTGGGATATGAGATAAACTGCCAGTTCTGCATGTTAAAAGGACATGGTAATAAGGGCAATATCAGCTCAAAGTAGTAGTGTAATGTAATTATGTTATTATGTAATTATGTTCACTGTGATAATGCTAAATAATATTATTGTGAGATTAATATTTTATCTAACCATATGATGAAGACAGGAAAATGCACTGCACAACTGAAATGACCCTACTAGATTAGCCTTAAATATTATTGAAATGACTTATAAAAATTGATTTTTCTGATTTTCAGTGCCCAAAGATGTCTGTGTGTACAATAACACTGAGTACCAGGTGAGCCACTGGGTTCATTTGTTCACATTAATAAAGTAAATTTGGGTAAATCCTGGTATTTAAAATGGAGTAAAAGGAAATACTGTAAAAAGGAAATAGTGATACTTTTTCACACTTTTTTGACTTTGTAATCTCTCTGTTCGTCCTTCTAGCCTGGAGCTAAAATCACCCCTGAGCCTTGTATCGAATGTGACTGTCAAATGGATAAAGACCCAAACACTAAACTGCACAGTGTCAGTTGTGTTCATAAAATATGTCCAACTTGCTCTAAGGTAATAATGACAGTTTTTGTGTGTGAACCATCATTTTATCTAGTCATTGTTTGGAAACTTGTAAATTATAAGAATATAATAAACTATTAATGTGTTTTTGTACTCCAAGGGCTATGAGAATGTGAAACATAAAGGAGAGTGCTGTGGAACATGCAAGCAAAATGCCTGTATTTATACTGCGTCAGACAACACCACACATACTCTGAAGGTACAAAGTCAAACTGTCCTTTACAATTTCAGTTCACCAGATAAATTATCTGCTCTACTCTTTGATCCTCATGTAGCCAATCTTTTTTTTTTCATAGGATCGAGAGAGCATCAACTACCAATGTGAAAGTGTGACCTGTTATCAAGTCAATGGCACGTTTATGATAGAGAAGACCTTGACAAGCTGCCCTGACATTGATCCAGAAGACTGTGTGACCGTGGGTTCAATATCTTAAGCAAAAGTTGATGCTTTTTTTGTTTGTGGCTATTGCTACCTTCTTATACTAAGAGCCAGATTTACTAAATGGGGCAAATTAGCATGAGAAAATATTTCTGTTCTCTGCGGTGTCTCCTCTTAGCAGCAACAATTGCAGCCATGTCGCAAAATGGGTTAAGACAGGCTTTTTTTGGGCGTTAAATAATGCCACAAGTCCCAGTAAATTGACTAGCGCAAACATTAGTAAATCACGTTGCGTGATTCATTTCAATACTTTCCTCCCATAAATTTTGCGTCTGAAAGGGAAACTCCCACAGATGCATAAGCAATAAGGTTAGCCGCAAAACAACTCAGTCCATGCCTTTTCAGCACTAATTTTACACTGCGTGTCTTTAGTAAATACAGAGAGTAGTTTTTTTACGCTAAAAGAGGGTTTGCGCTGACGCAAGCTGTTAGTAGATATGGCCCTTAAAGGCTAAGTTCACCCAAAAACTAAAAAAAGTGTCATCAATTATTCACCCTTATGTTGTTCCAAACCTGTAAGACTTAAGTTCAGCTTTGAAACTTCAAATGAAGATATTTTAAATGAAATCAGAGATTTCTGTCTAAGAACTAAGAACGTCACACTGATGTTTAAACCTTTCTGTATTTGTCTGAACAGGGAACACTGACACTTGATGCAGATGGATGTTGCAATACATGTAAGAAATTGTTTCCTTGTTCAAAATATCCTGATTGTCCTTATCTATGAATCACAAGCAGAACTAGGGTTCATTGTAAATGGTCACATTCAGTATAATGCAGCATTTTACACAAGATAGATTCATGAATGATTCACACAGACATTTGTTCTGCTTTTCATGTAAAAGGTCCAGTAATTTTAACTGTGAAAAATATGTAATATTCAAATGATCTCCTATTAACTCTTAATATCTCAGGTATACTCAAGAACTGTGTTCTTGTGAAGAAGAACACCACAGATGTTACTGTAGATGGATGCAAGCCCGTCCAACCCATAGAAGTGACGTCCTGCAGTGGCAACTGTGACACCGAATCAATGTGAGAGCACATGCACGCCTAATTGATCACACTGACATACGATTTCCTGTGAAATATAGCAAATAGATCAGCTTTTTTAATAAAAATCTTTTTCTTGTAAATCTGCATAGGTATTCAATGGAAAAGAACATCATGAAGCACAGCTGTTCTTGCTGTCGTGAAATGAAAACCCACACTAATACGGTGGCGCTGAAGTGTCCAGATGGCAGAGAGATCCTTCATGACTACATCTACATAGACAGCTGCAAATGCACTCCAATTATGTGTGAAAACCAGAATAGCAATGGATAAAAAAAATCCTGTTTCTGCTTTACTGCTACAATTGTGATTCCTGAAAATTGCAAACAAATAATTTGGTGAAAGATTGCACCACTGAGCTTTTTTTTTCTTTAACTATTATCTCTCAGGGCATTTTCTGGGCATTTTGGACATTTTATTTCTTCTTTAGCATTATTTTTGTTTCTTATGCAAAATGTAATTCTTTACTGTTCCTTCTTATGAAATGAATGATGACTATAATAAAGCAAAATAAATAGCAACAAAAAAAGTATACTGGATTTTTTTTACCCCCCCAAAAAAAGGAATTAGGAAAATGAACTGGCATTACTTCATAATAAGGTTCTAAATGTTAAAGAAAAGTTAAAAATTTGTTATAATGTTCTCAGAGGTCTACTTATAATGTTACAAGATTTTTATATCAGAAAACATCATTTAGAAGTAATAGGCTAATTTTGACCCTCTCTTGTTTTATGCCCTTGGATTCAATAGAAGCTGTTTTTGGACTAACAAGGAGGTTTTGAGTTATATAACATTTACAGGATATTTTTACAGTACAGTGACCTCTTATATGTCAAAAGATAAAGGAAAATTAGATTTCTCATTAGATGCCCCTTTAACATTAGTTAGCATCAGCAAACATGAAACAATCATTTCTTTCACAGCATTTATCAATGTTCATTCATTCTTTGTTAATATTAATTTTGGTAACACTTTAGCATGCATTTTACTAGGATATAGAGGGTATGCATTGACTTTCCTGCCGGAAAACGCTCCCTCAGCTGGACTGAGTGGCAAAAGAACCTGCTGCATGACTGGATTTAATAGGGGAAACTGCGAAAACGCGAGTAAAACAAATGATTACATTAAATGTTTGGCTCGAAAATGTTCCTTATAACGTGTCAAAGAAACCTAATCCATGGATATTGACATGCAGCCAGGAATCGTGTTTCCTGACATTTATATGTGCCTGAATTCGACGCCGTGGAAATACATAAAACAAATTTGCCTTTGAACGCTTTATATAACTACAGTATAGGTAGGTTTAAATCCGAGTGATCACTTACATCAATGTTATATATATCGTCATATCATCCAGCCCTAAAACTTGTATAGTTTTTGTCAGTGTTTATTTTATTTTTTATCTAGTTACTTATTAATGCCTTATTTTGCATTACCATATCCTACCTAATACCTAAACTTAACAACTACCTTACTAACTAATTAATAAGCAGTAATTAGGAGTTTATTGAGGCAAAAGTTGTAGTTAATAGTTGGAGAATTGGACCCATGTCTAAAGTGTGACCTTGATTTCTACATTTTTAAAATTTAAATATCATTTAATTTAATTGGTAATACTTTACAGTAAGGTTCCACTTGCTACCACATTTTCAGCTTATGTTAATTTCAACATTTACTAGTAAATTATTCAATTCAAAAGTTGTATCTGTTAATATTATTTAACAGACCTGAGCTAACATGAACTAACAAATAATTACAGCTGTCGAACATTAAAAAAGATTAATAAATACTGTAACAAATGTGTTGATTCTTGTTAGTTTAATGCATTAACTAATGCTACTTCTCATTTTAAACCAATTTTTAAGAAAATAAATTAGCAATGAACATTAATATATTTATAAATTAACATTAACCTTGATGAATAAATGCTGCAAACAACTCTAATTTTTAGTACATGATACCTAATGCAATAACTATAGATGCCGAATCCTGTTCCTGGAGATCTTCCTTCCTGCAAAATTCAGTTCTAACCCTAATCAAACACAATAAGAAATTCAGACATTAAATAAAAACATATTCAACACCTCTGCATTAACTAACATTAACAAATTACCATCAAACCTCTACGCAACACGCTCAAAACTGTGAAAGTGAAACTGAAGTGAATTTAGACTGTATACAATTCTAAGCCTATACAAGACATCTTTGAACATGCCTGGCATTCATCCTTTTACTTTAACGTTTACATTTTAAAAGACAGAACTGAAACTAGACCTAAACATATATTAGCACACCCATCCATGATTAAACATAAATACATATCAAATTACATTTTTCAGATATGTAATACCAACACATACCCATTATATTAAAGTGTACGTCTGTTGTTTAAGGAACCTTTTAATAATTTAATAAAGCTATTAACTTACTTTAATATAGCGAGATCAAAGCCATCTTTCAATACGAGCAGTACTCTGACGTGTGAACAGTGAAAACAGAAAAGACAAATGTTTACACATTCAGATGCTTCCCATATGTTTGCTGTTGCATCCAGAAAGATCTTAAGTCATTAGAGATTTCAAAGGATCAACCCTAAAACATGTCAAACAGGCCGAGATGAAGCTCTGAGTACACAACTCTGATGAAAGGCTATTGAATCAAGTACTGTTCCTATATGCCTTTGGACTGTCATAGTATTGATTTAAGACGTAAGAATCGTTTGACTGTTAGTTGATTAAAATTTTAAATCTAATTAATTACATTTTAGCTGATAAATTAATCAAAATAATCACAACAAAACATGAAGGTGGCACTTCAAGCCTGAATTGGTCTGATGGCAGGAAAATGTGTTAGCACGGAAGCTTAGAATGACTAGTTTGATCATACCCAGCACTCAAAAATATAACTCTTTGAACGAACATAATCATGTGGAAATCCTTTCCATGTTTTTTTAAGTTGCTTTATTTCAGCATTATGCAATTCTGTTATTCCAATTTAATGTACTTACGTTGGGTCAACTTAATTTATTAAGGTTGATTCAACTTATTTACTATATGGTTGGGCACAGCTTAATTTAATAGCATCAGCCCAACTAATTTGCAATGTTTTGGAAAATAAATAAAAAGTAAATAAATAAAAAATAAATTGTTTTCATATACATTGATTTTTACAATTAATTCTTCTTGTTTAATTTTGTGATTTATATAACTTTTGTGATGTTCTGTGTTAGAAATCTAGATGTGATACTGTATTTATCCTAAATTGCCTTAACCAAAAACAAGTCAAAGAGTAATTGTTTCAAGTAAATTTAAAGGGGTACTTCACCCCTGGAAAGATTGTGTATTTAGAATTGGTCATTTATGTAGCAGAAATGTGAAATTATTTTTGAATTTGGAGCTTTCTAGACTGAGAAAAGGCAGAAAATGTATTTTTGACTAATGTGGATGAAAGACAACAACTCCCAGAATGCACTTGTTTTGCTGCCCTTGCGAGGCCACGCCCAAACCACGCCTACTGGTTACAGGCGGCATTACCAGGAAAATTCAAACAACTAGGCTTGCTTTGTTACATATTAATTCCATAAATCGTGAGTTAGTTCATACATTTACAGCGAAATGGTGCTAAATTGCTTTGTACCTGGATGTACACCCAAAACCAGGAAAGGACAAGTAAGTTTCCATCATTCTCCGATTAAGTTAAAGATTTGGAGTGATGTAAACAGTGGCTGCGGGCCATCAAACACCCGAAGTTTGTAGATGACACCGTTATAGAAAACAAAAAAATGCAGAATATGTAGTCTCCATTTCAAGCACGAGGACTACGAACCAAATATCCTTGCGAAGAAGAGAACCATTCTGAAGGACACCGCGATACCGTGGATATTCATTTTCCCAGAGGACAAACAGCCTGGGCCATCTGGTACTAAGCGTATTCGCCTAGAGGTAAGACTCGCTGATACTAGACTCTGTTTCTGATAACACAGTAGCCTATATGTAGTGTTGTAGGTAGCAGTAAAACTGCAAACTTTGCAAAGTAACGTTAGATAGACAATTACATATAAGTTGCATATAAGTTGACCGTTATCAAAGTAAAGCCACTGTTCTGTAAAACTGAGTTAGTCTATTTATCTATTTATGCTAACGTTACCACAAAAGCCCGTTGCTGTATTGGTTGAGATGACTGCAGAGACCGATACATTTGCGAGATGAACCACTGATGTAGTGCAGACTATAACAAATAATGTTAATTACTGTAAGCTTAAAAATATAATTGACACCCACTTTTGATAAAATCTTTTATGTCCGTGAGTAACCTCAAACGCGCATATGTATGGGCGTGGTGAAAAAATGCGGAACTACCTGCTATTACTGGCTGTAGTTTTAAGCCTCTGGCCAAAAAAGCCTCAGATGACGCAAAATGACGATTTTTGCGTCATCGGAGGCTTTTTTACAGAATAAAAATGCATAAATCTCTCATCTCGGGCTGATATGAAGGGGGAAAGCACGGTAATTCGAAAATACTAGTAGTATTCTACTAATACAAAGCTTAATGCTAAATCCTGAAGTAACCCTTTAACATGAATCAATCACATTTAAACCAGAAACCTGATACAATGGTGTTGAATCAAAATAAATTGTTTAAATAAAGTGAACAGCATCAAAAAATCATTTTTTTGAGTGAGTGTTCCTAAGTCAGCCATATTGCTTTTGAGTTTTGCCATGAAAAAAACGTTGTATTTTACCAACGCTTTGGGGCATTGGGATGAAACTTGGTACATATCATCTGAATCATGCCCCAAATGTACCTGAAAAAAAATGGGGCAGTGCCACCAAGAGGTTTAAAAAATATTGGAACAAAATGTATAAAAATATACATTTTCCTTAATTTGTTAAATTGTTGTGAGCCTGGGCTCCTTACTTTCTTCAGAGTCATGCAGAGTCAAGGCAACAGTTTGATTTGTTATGGTAATGAATGCCTTGACGACTTTCTTAATTTGATGACAGCACAACTAATTGATCAAATGTTATTAAAGGATTAGTTCACATCAGAATTAAAATTTCCTGATAATTTACTCACCCCCATGTCATCCAAGATGTTTCTTTCTGCAGTCGAAAATAAATTAAGGTATTTGAGGAATAAGGGTCTTATCTAGTGTAACAAACAGTCATTTTCTTAAAAAAAAAATGAAAATATACTTTTATGTACATTTTAACCACATACGCTCATCTTGCACTAGCTCTGCGATGCGCCATGCATTACGTAATCATGTTGGAAAGGTAACACGTGATGTAAGCAAAAGTACCAAGCAAGTGTTTACAAATGCAAAGACTAAGCCAAACGGCTTACACAAAAAAAAAAAAAAAAAAAAAAAAAAAAAGGTAAAACAATGATTTTGGATGATTTTGAGTTTTTCTTCCTACCGCGGTACTTCTGCCTGAGTGACTTTTCGTAGTGACAATGTAATGGGTTGCGCATCACTGAGCAGTGCAAGATGAGCATTTGTGGTTAAAGAGTATATCAATTTTTTATTTATTTTTTTTTAGAAAATGACCAATCGATTCCCTAGATAAGACCCTAATTCCTCATCTGGGATCATGTAGAGCCCTTTGAAGCTGTATTTAAACTGAAATTTTGACCTTCAACTCGTTGAGCCCTGTTGAAGTCCACTGTATGGAGAAAAATCCTGGAATGTTTTCCTCAAAAACCTTCATTTCTTTTCGACTGAAGAAAGAAAGACATGAACATTTTGGATGACATGGGGGTGAGTAAATTATCAGGAAATTTGAATTCTGAAGTGAACTAATCCTTTAACAATTATATGATGTTATAACTAATTATACTTGTGGCTTTTAATCCCACTTGCCCAAAGTCATTATTAGGTATGCTATATTCAATAAAATGTTTGTCATTTAAGACTATGGTGTGCTTGGCCATATACTTATTTCTTGCAGCTTTATTTACCTTTGTTCTCATTATTTTTTCTAATAAATGAACTAACAAGTTCAGGTTAACTGATGTAGCTCACTAATTTAACAAATGAATCCTTATTGTAAAGGGTCTCAGCTATTCTGTTATTAGAACAGCAGAAAGACTGAATTTGACCAAAAATAGTAAAAACAGTGCACTAGCAAATTTTTCTTAGACACTTAAATCAATTAAATAGCTAAATTAAATTAAATTTCATTATTGTGAGTCAAGAGTCACATCCTTGTACAGCCCAATTCAAACAAGTGAAAAATGAATCATTGTGTGACTGAATGTTCTCATAATTCAGATACAGTTTGTTTAATCTCAAACACCAAAGAAGACATTAAATATTTATTTGTTCCAAGTTTCTACCAAGCCCAAGGCCAAATTCAAGCCATGGGCCCACCCTCTGATCACAAACTACATCCCTCCAAAGCAAACTAATGGCCATTATAAAAGGACAAGTTCTGACAGACAGCTCACATTAGCTCTTGAGGATGGACGTTGTCTCCATGGGGACTGTGAGGATGTCCCAGATGTGGATGTTGAGATGGGTCATCGTAATGGTCGGGCTGCAGTCCGTACAATCAGGTAAGCATACTACAACTGAAAAAAAAAGACCAAAAAATGTAAGAAAAGCTCAAAATTCTTAAAAAAAACATTCAAAATATTGTATAAACATTTGCCTTTCTATGCTTATAGACTTCATGCTAGATTATGGGGACAGCATTACGGATCCTATGGACTTTACCTGGTCGCCAACAACAACACCAGGTAAATATTGAATTGTGTTTACATGTATGTATTATATGAGACATACTGATTGCAAAGTTTTGCAATGTCACAAATTCATTAATAGATCTCACGGTCCACAACAAGTAAGCCTTAAAACTTTGAAAAGTAAATACAAATATATTTAACAAAATGATGTATCAAAGTATTTAGGTTTAAATTTGTCATCAATAAAAAATAAGTTAGAAAAATAGTGAGGTAATAAAAATACAACCTAATATGTATTACAGTTTATTTTACGGTGTCTTTGTTATGCTGTAATTATACATTTAAGTACTAATATTAAGTAACTACATGTACTTACTATAGGTTTAGGGTTTGCTTTGGTTTAGGGTTAATTGCATGTAATTATGCATAATTTATAGTTATTACTATAGTAATGTAAAATGTAACAATGACACAGTAAAATAAAGTGTTACCGTATTTTTCTCTGAATGACAAAATATAACATTTGACATAAAAAAAACTTAATTTAATATGAATGATAATAAATCATAACTTTTCATAAGGTCAGTGACAATTGCAACACTATTTATGCAATAGAAAATTTAAAATTTCAGTCTTTTAAACATGTAATTTACATTCTTTCTAATTATGCATCTAATTATGAATAAAGTAATAATTATGATGAATATAGCACTTTAACTTACTATAAACACACATTATTCAGGACATACAAAGTACATGTTCAGAAATATTCATACATCAAACACATTAGTACTTTGAGGTTTACTCTTATTTGAGTGGGTAAATATATTTGTACCACTATTTTAGTGTCCTTGTTAAACGTAACATGTAGTTACTGTAGTAATAACTATAAATTATGCATTATTACATGCATCTAACCCTAATCCTAACCCTATAGTAACAGTACATGTAGTTACTAATAATTATCAGGCAGTACATAAATGTGTAATTACACTGTAACACGGACACTTTCATTTTACAGAGTCTTTGTTACACTGTAATTATACATTTAAGTACCGAGTAATATTAAGTAACTACATGTACTTACTATAGGTTTATGATTAGGGTTGGTTTGATTTAGGGTTAATTATGCATAATTTATAGTTATTACTATAGTAACTGCATGTAACATATGTAACAATGACACTGTAGAATAAAGTGTTACCAAATATTTCTTAAGTGTAACAATTCCCTCCATAATGAGGCATTGCAACATGTATGAGAATAAATTTTAATAAAATATGAAAACACTTTTCCTTTTTGTCTTTTATATATAGTGTTCACCACTATGACGACCGTGATGGTAACAAAAGGTATTTAAAAACAATTTAATTTACGTACATGTGCAGCATCAGTTTATACACTTTAGAAAACTAAATTGTGTATTTTTGCACACTAAAAGTACAGATTTTTATATTTATAAACTTTATCTCTTGGTTCAGCTGAACCGAATCCCGATCACCATTCCACGATCTGCAGCACATGGGGAAATTTCCACTTCAAGACATTTGATGGTCATTTCTTTCAAGTGCCAGACACGTGCAACTACGTTCTGGCGGTGATGTGTGACACCACGACTTCTGATTTTAACATCCAAATGCAAAGAGAGATTGTAAATAACTCAATCACTTTTAGCACATTCACAATAAAGCTGGAGGGGGCAGTCATCAAACTCACCAATGGCGACGTCACGATGGACGATCAAGCGTGAGTTGATATATACTTAGTTTTTTACATGAGTAACTGCTGCAATGTGCAGCTTTTGTAAACTCATTTTAATTAAGAGACAACACTGAATATTAGTGCTGATTAAAAATGATGCCCTGACAGCACCTAAAATCAATTATATAAAGTTATATACAAATGTGTTCTTAACTTTTTTTCTTACAGGGTGTCTATTCCAATCAATCAGAATGGAATTAAAATCGAAGGAAGCCAAACAAGTATTAAGATCTCCAAATATGGATTGACTGTCTTTTGGGAAGAAGACAACTCTATATTGGTATGATTTGCTGCGTAAATACTGTTACTATAATATGTGTGATTGAATCTGTGAGATAATGAGTTCCAATGAAAACCGTAAAACTGATTTGATGAAATCTGTTGATAGCATTAAAGAAAAACAAAGCAAACCTGACCAAGTGTACGAGAGTTTCCGTGCAGGTTCTTCTTCAGAATTAGTCATGATGAACCCTATAATGAAATCAGACACACCCTTTAAGACATTATATTTGTTTGCACACAACAAGTAAAGACTTGGAAAATTAAACATCAAACAGGATATCAGTTCTACTTATCATAAAGCAAATATTAATCATCTAATTAAGCCACAGTGAACCAACAGGTTTTGTGTGTGTATCTGACAGCTCAATGTTGATTTTATTAAGTGTGTTTGTACTGCCATAAATAAACATCATGACAGACTAATTCTGAGAAAATAAACTGTATTTGTATCACTGACATTACCTTATTAAATGATGTTCCCTAGATTGAACTTGCAGAGAAGTACCAAGGTCAGACCTGTGGACTCTGTGGAAACTTCAACGGCAACAAGGATGATGATATTTCTGAAAACGGTAAACCTGATGTTTTGATCAACTGACCTAGTTTGCTTTTGAATCCAAACACCTGACAGCCATATATACATAGTATTAGTATGACATGTAACCAGCCAAATCCCCCTCAGGTCCGGCCAGATGGAAGGTGTCCACACCAACTGAATCCTGCGAGGATGTTATACTTCCACCCGGGGATCAATGTGACCAGGTATGAGAAATAAATCATGAGTTTTATAATCATTTGACCAGATTTTGTTCTGATATATATTGTTTTACCTCATCTGCCAATTGAAACATTGCTTTCAATAACTTATTTCCTTTTAGCATGCAAGTGTTTGCCAGCAGTATCTCAGCAGTCCAGGGTTTAGTGACTGTCACAATGTGATGGACATGGGTTCATTTGAAACAGCCTGTGTAAACGACCTGTGTAAATGTTATGGCAATTACGACTGTCTCTGCCACACATTGACGGAAATTTCACGACAGTGCACACATGCTGGAGGAAAACCAGGAACATGGAGAACAGACCAGCTCTGTCGTGAGTATCATTTCTGGAAGATTCATAGAAATCAGTGGGAATAAAATGCCATTACCACCACATCACTTACAGCTCAGAATTGAACTGAACATTAGAACATTAATTTTCAAAATGTATGGGTATAATTAGTTATATGCTTGTGGAATAAAAATCAATATACATACACTACCAATTTGGACACGATACTGTACGGTGTGTTCGATATACTAAATGTCTTATTCTGTGGAGCAGCAAAGTCATGTCCTCTAAACATGCAATACCTGGAGTGTGGTGGTCCGTGCAAGAACACCTGCTCAGATCCAGGCACAAGTCTAATGTGTAAAGAGCACTGTGTGGACGGCTGTTTCTGCCCTGAAGGTAATTTCACACAGAGATGGGCTTGTGACACTGTATTTTTTTTCTTCTTCATAATAAATGGTATCATTCCTTCTTTTTATCAAGGCACCGTGGAAGACGACATTGGTCAAAGTGGCTGTGTTCCTGTGAACCAGTGCCCATGTGTTCACAATGGCGCAGTATATCAATCGGGAGAGTCTTACAAACAAGCTTGTAAAAAATGGTAACATTTAAATTTTAATATTTTAGAGCCAGCTTTATACATTTCCCCATGCTAACACTGATGTAATTCTGTGTCAGTATGTGTGCCGCGGGACACTGGACCTGTACATACCTGGAATGTCCCGGAATCTGCTCTGTTGTGGGAGGGTCTCACGTCACCACTTATGATGGAAAGAGCTTCACCTTTAGTGGCAACTGTGACTACATCCTTACTAAGGTCTGTCAGGATAGCAGATGATCCATAGATGTTTTCTGTCAGGGTCGAGATAAAGTCTTCACTTTTACTTTTTTTTATCCCAGCACTCTAATGACAGTGATATTGCTGTTGTGGGAAATCTGGCAAAGTGTGATCCGGCCCGAACAGACACATGTCTAAATTCAGTTACCCTTGTCCTCTCGGGGACCACTGTAAGTACTGGGTTTAACTGTCCTATTTTTAATGAATGTTGCATGTTTTCTTAATTTCTTAATTTAATAACCAAGATGCTTTTTTTTGGGAGAATGGCACAAGTTAATTGTAGCTGTGTTCAGAATGGCACACTTGCTTTCAGCATAGTGAACAGAACATACTGCATACTTCACTACTTTTTTCCCTCCTAGGACTTTTTTTCCAGTGCTAGCACGCTGGGTTTTTCTCTTAGGGGGTTTTTTCCACCCATGGGAGTCAGCCGACATTGGCTTAATGTAGCACCATCTTGTATATGTTACATATTACCACGCTTGTTTGTACAGCTTATTTTTAACCACTTCCCTTTTTTCTGTGCTTCTAATATGTAAAGCTGCTTTGAAACAATTACCAATTGTAAAAGCGCTATATAAATAAATTTGACTTGACTTGACTACTTTTATACAAAAAAAATCTGCAAAATCATCCAAGATTCAATTAAAAAACATCATAATGTTTTCTTTTTGTTGTTTTATGTATAAAACAGATTCGTTTTTCCTCCAGTGGAGTTGTGACACTGAATGGAAACAGCCCATTAAAGCTTCCAACTAGCATAGGTTGGTTGTCCAAAATGGGGAATTGTTCTATTATAAGCATGTTCAACATAAAATTAAACATAATTAAATACATTTCTCTGAAAAACTCAAGCATTTATTTTTTAAAATGCAGATATCCTGTATGTTAGCATTAACAAAAGTCATTGTTGACTAGTTGTTTTGTATCCTAACCATCCATTTTGTTGTCCCAGGTCTTGTAAGCATCTTCCAGCCCTCATCCTCCTACATTATTGCTGATATGAAGAGTCTTCGTCTAGAGATCCAGTTGGCTCCAGTCATGCAGTTGTATATTGTAGCCAGCACTGAAGAGAAAGGGAAAATGAGTGGTGAGTTGTCAAAAAAAAATGTGATCAGAATCAATTTTTGTTACCGAAGGTAAAAAAGGAGTGAAAATGATCAGGCATTGTTTAAATCATTCACTATTTTTAATTGTACACATTGCTTACGCGTTGCAGGTCTTTGTGGAAACTATAATGATGTCCAAACAGATGACTTTAAAACAGAATCAGGCATCATAGAGGGCACACCAATAACTTTTGTCAACTTTTGGAAGAAAAACCCATACAGCTGTCCAGATCTGGAAAACACATTTGACAACCCCTGCAGCATGAGTGTGGACACAGGTATACATAATACTACAAACATTAAGAAAAAAACAATACAAAAATAATGAAGAAAAAACAATATATGCAATAGTTGATGTTGCAAATATTACAGAACTATGTCAAGTCTTTATTCTTTCCATTCAGAGAAACTTGCTAAAGACTGGTGTTCCCGCCTCACAAACCCAAATGGCACCTTCGCCCCATGTCATTCAGAAATATGTCCTGAGATTTACTTCCAAGTGAGTGTTTTTGCACAAAACCCTTTTGAAATTAACTGTATATGAATGCCATATAATTGCATCTTGTTTTCTTCCTTTGCAGTGGTGCGTCTATGACACATGCAAGTGTACAGATATTAGGAAGTGTATGTGTGCGGCCGTGTCCACCTATGCCCACGCATGTGCTGCCAAAGGAGTCATTCTCCAGGGCTGGATGGATTCGGACCCCTGTGGTGAGAACTTTTTCTTTGTACAATTCTATATAATTCATGTAGTTGAATCAAATTCTGTTAATTTGGAATTAAATTAAACAATGAATCATAATAAAAATGTGTTTATCTCTGCTCAGGATCTGAGTGTTCAGAAAACATGAAGTACTCCTACGGCGTGACTAGCTGTGGCAGCACTTGCCGCTCTCTCAGTGAAGAAGATAACACCTGTCAAGGGTCCTTCACACCTGTAGACGGCTGTGTGTGTTCTGAGGGAACATATCTTAATGAAGAAGGCAGCTGTGTACCTGCTCACCAGTGTCCTTGTTACAAAGACAACAACGTCATAGAGCCATCAGGAGTATCCTACATAGATGGTGTAGCATGGTATATGAGTTCCTCATTACACACCCAATGCTTTGTTGAGAGAATACCAATGATAACTCTTGAAGACCATTAGTAATTACTGATTTGTACAATTCTGTCATATTGCAGCACCTGTAAACTTGGCAAATTGCACTGCTCCAGTCCAGAAGGTAATTTGCAACTTAATTCTGCAATTCCATGAGTCAGATTCCGACTAATGGAAATCAGATTTGAGTTATCACTAGAATGAATTATGCAAGTTTCCTATCTATGTGCCTGTTGTGTTTGTAGACTGTGTGGCTCCAATGGTCTTCTTCAAATGCTCAAATTATGAACCTGGAAAAAAAGGGACAGAATGTCAAAGGACATGTCAGAACCAAGACCAAAACAACTGCGTGAGTTTGGATGGTGAAAGCATAACTGGCATCTTTCAAAAGTTTCCATAATCTTTTGGTTGTCACAAATAGATTTGTAAAAGCAGAGCTATGAAGAAAAGGAGGATTAACATTGCTGGACCTTCTTGATTTGTTTTGGATGTAGGTGAGCACTGGGTGTGTATCAGGGTGTATGTGTCCAGATGACCTTCTGGCTGATGGGAAAGGTGGGTGTGTGGAGAGTAAAGACTGCCCCTGTGTCCATAATGGAGTCACTTATTCACCTGGACAGCAAGTTCAAGAGGACTGTAACACCTGGTGAGTCAGCATTGATAGCAGAGGTAGAGAAATTACAACTATACCATCACTACGTGAGCACTTATTTTTTCTCTGCCCAAAACAATAAGCAATTATCAAAACATTACACGATTACTACATTTAATTCTCACCCAAAATGAAAGTGAAGAAAGAAAATAGGTGGTGACCACAGTGCATTAAAGAGTTAATCTGTGAATTTCTCTCTTATATTTCAGCACATGCACAAATGGGATGTGGACTTGTACAGATAAAGAGTGTTATGGCACCTGCACCATCTTTGGTGACGGTCATTTCATGACTTTTGATGGCAAGAAATATTCTTTCCACGGAGACTGTGAACACATCTTAGCCCATGTATGTTTTCTATCAATTTGGGTTCTTGGCTAATTTAAGAAGAAAAAAAAGTCCAATTCTGACCTAACACACGATTCATTTGTGCAACCCTTCTAGGATTACTGCAATAAAGACCAGAGTCCATATTCTTTACGCCTGGTCACTGAGAACATTCCCTGTGGCAGCAGCAGCACCATTTGCTCCAAGTCTATCAATCTTTTCTTTGGGGTGAGGTTATTTAATAGCTCAAAATCAGATTGAGTATAATAGTATTTTAAAATGTACAATTATGCAGAACTTGTATATGAAAAAGAGGATGAATAGGTATAATATGAAGTTTCATTTTTGTTATTGACTTCATCATAACATATAAGACATTTCTAATTATTTATGCTGTTTATGGATAACTGTAATTACACACTGACTATTCAAATCTTGCAGAGATACAAGATGATTTTATCTGAGGAGAATGGGATCAAAGTTGTTGAAAGCAATGGCACCAATTACCAATATCAAATCCACACTGCTGGGATATACAATGTCATAGAGGTCAAAGGATTTTTGAACTTAATTTGGGACAATAAAACGAGTCTAATGCTACAACTCCATCCTAAATTTAAGGTAAACATTACCCCTATATACACAAACACACAATCATCCTTTACACTCCCCTGTTCATCCACTTACCTTACATGTGATCTCTATGACAGGGCAAGGTGTGTGGACTGTGTGGAAACTTTGATGGTAATGCAAACAATGACTTTGTAAAGCATGATGGAGAAGAGGTCACTGATGCAGTGGCATTTGGGAATAGTTGGAAGGTGAATCCCAGCTGCCCAGAAATGAGCAACTTGATTAACCCATGTGAAAAAAATCCACATCGGAGTGCCTGGGCTATCAAACAATGCAGCATCATCACAAGCCCAGTCTTTACAGAATGCCATTCACGGGTATGTAGAATGATAAACTTTGTGAATTCAGAAAATTGTTGGTTCTATGCCTGAAATAATAGCACATAAAACTGCTTACCCAAAAAGTTATACTGACTTTTCTGTCTCTAGGTGGATTCTGGTCCATACTATGATGCCTGTGTAAGGGACACCTGTGCATGTGACAGCGGAGGTGACTGTGAATGTTTCTGTACTGCAGTGGCAGCTTATGCTGCTGAATGCCGTAAAAAAGGGGCTTGTGTAGCATGGCGGAGCCCAAGCATTTGCCGTAAGTCCCAAGACTGTTATAAATTGTATTCAATGGATTCAGAAGAAAGTCCACACAAAATGTGCACCCTCAGATTTTGCCTGGGCCTACCCAAAATCACCTTCTATTATTTTATGTCCTATAAACATTGTCATACGGCTGACTGACTTGGTTGTTCTTTCAGCATTATTCTGTGAGTACTACAACAACCCTCCAACTGAATGTGAGTGGCACTATAAAACCTGTGGATCGACCTGCATGAAAACTTGCAGAAACCCATCAGGAACCTGCTCTAATCAAATTCCTCTCCTAGAAGGTATGAATTAGTCTTTAAACCTTTGAAAACAGGCTTTTGTGCAGAATTGACTAAATTAAAACTTGGGGTAAATGTAGCCCAAACTGCAGAGTAACTGTACAATTATGAGTGAATTAATATATTTTTTATTAATATGAATTATTTTTTTCCTAAAGTCAAGAAACATTGAGTCAATAGAAATGCGTGTCTCTTGTTTATTCCATCTGTCCTTTTATTATTCTCCTAGGGTGTTTTCCTCAGTGTCCTTCAGACAGGCCATTTTTGAGGGAGGACACCAGGAAATGTGTTACAGAGGCAGAATGTGTTTCTCTGTGTACCTATGATGGGAAGATATATAATACTGGAGAAGTGGTGTACGATACCACAGATGGGAATGGAACATGTTTTACTGCTGTATGTGGATCCAATAGCACAATAATAAGAACTATTACAAAATGCATGACAACAACTACACCATTCACTTTCACAACTCCACCACAAACTACTAAAACAACAATTACAATAACGATTACCAAGACTTCTACTTCTACACCTACTACAGTAACACTAACAACACCAGAAATGCCTTCAACAGCTACTTCAACTGTTTCGATATTGACATCTACATCACCAGAAACTTTTACTACTGCTGTTACCGCTGCAACACCATCTACAGAAACACCACCTCCAGTACGAACAGAAACACCATCAACAGCTACTACAACTGCTGTTCCACCGACACCTACTGCACCACAAATTTCTACTACTGCTATTACTGCTGAAACACCATCCACAGAAACACCACCTCCCATAGGAACAGAAACACCACCTCCAGTACGAACAGAAACACCATCAACAGCTACTACAACTGCTGTTCCACCAACACCTACATTACCTGTAATTACTACTGCTGTTACTGCTGAAACACCATCTACAGTATCACAACCTCCCATAGGAACAGAAACGCCATCAACAGCTACTACAACTGCTGTTCCACCAACACCTACATTACCTGTAATTACTACTGCTTTTACTGCTGAAACACCATCTACAGAATCACCACCTCCCATAGGAACAGAAACACCACCTCCAGTACGAACTGAAACACCATCAACAGCTACTACAACTGCTGTTCCACCAACACCTACATTACCTGTAATTACTACTGCCGTTACTGCTGAAACACCATCTACAGAATCACCACCTCCCATAGGAACAGAAACACCACCTCCAGTACGAACAGAAACACCATCAACAGCTACTACAACTGCTGTTCCACCAACACCTACAGCACCACAAATTTCTACCACTGCTGTTACTGCTGAAACACCATCCACAGAATCACCACCTCCCATAGGAACAGAAACACCATCAACAGCTACTACAACTGCTGTTCCACCAACACCTATATCACCTGAAATTACTACTGCTGTTACTGCTGAAACACCATCTACAGAAACACCACCTCCCATAGGAACAGAAACGCCATCAACAGCTACTACAACTGCTGTTCCACCAACACCTACAGTACCTGTAATTACTACTGCTGTTACTGCTGAAAGACCATCTACAGAAACACCACCTCCAGTACGAACAGAAACACCATCAACAGCTACTACAACTGCTGTTCCACCGACACCTACAGCACCACAAATTTCTACTACTGCAGTTACTGCTGAAACACCATCCACAGAAACACCACCTCCCATAGGAACAGAAACACCACCTCCAGTACGAACAGAAACACCATCAACAGCTACTACAACTGCTGTTCCACCAACACCTACATCACCAGAAATTTCTACCACTGCTGTTACTGCTGAAACACCATCCACAGAATCACCACCTCCCATAGGAACAGAAACACCATCAACAGCTACTACAACTGCTGTTCCACCAACACCTACATCACCAGAAATTTCTACCACTGCTGTTACTGCTGAAACACCATCCACAGAATCACCACCTCCCATAGGAACAGAAACACCATCAACAGCTACTACAACTGCTGTTCCACCAACACCTACATTACCTGTAATTACTACTGCCGTTACTGCTGAAACACCATCTACAGAATCACCACCTCCCATAGGAACAGAAACACCATCAACAGCTACTACAACTGCTGTTCCACCAACACCTACAGCACCACAAATTTCTACCACTGCTGTTACTGCTGAAACACCATCCACAGAATCACCACCTCCCATAGGAACAGAAACACCATCAACAGCTACTACAACTGCTGTTCCACCAACACCTACATTACCTGTAATTACTACTGCTGTTACTGCTGAAACACCATCTACAGAATCACCACCTCCCATAGGAACAGAAACGCCATCAACAGCTACTACAACTGCTGTTCCACCAACACCTACATTACCTGTAATTACTACTGCTGTTACTGCTGAAACACCATCTACAGAATCACCACCTCCCATAGGAACAGAAACACCACCTCCAGTACCAACTGAAACACCATCAACAGCTACTACAACTGCTGTTCCACCAACACCTACATTACCTGTAATTACTACTGCCATTACTGCTGAAACACCATCTACAGAATCACCACCTCCCATAGGAACAGAAACACCACCTCCAGTACGAACAGAAACACCATCAACAGCTACTACAACTGCCGTTCCACCAACACCTACAGCACCACAAATTTCTACCACTGCTGTTACTGCTGAAACACCATCCACAGAATCACCACTTCCCATAGGAACAGAAACACCATCAACATCTACTACAACTGCTGTTCCACCAACACCTATATCACCTGAAATTACTACTGCTGTTACTGCTGAAACACCATCTACAGAATCACCACCTCCCATAGGAACAGAAACGCCATCAACAGCTACTACAACTGCTGTTCCACCAACACCTACAGTACCTGTAATTACTACTGCTGTTACTGCTGAAACACCATCTACAGAAACACCACCTCCAGTACGAACAGAAACACCATCAACAGCTACTACAACTGCTGTTCCACCGACACCTACAGCACCACAAATTTCTACTACTGCAGTTACTGCTGAAACACCATCCACAGAAACACCACCTCCCATAGGAACAGAAACATCACCTCCAGTACGAACAGAAACACCATCAACAGCTACTACAACTGCTGTTCCACCAACACCTACATCACCAGAAATTTCTACCACTGCTGTTACTGCTGAAACACCATCCACAGAATCACCACCTCCCATAGGAACAGAAACACCATCAACAGCTACTACAACTGCTGCTCCACCAACACCTACATCACCAGAAATTTCTACCACTGCTGTTACTGCTGAAACACCATCCACAGAATCACCACCTCCCATAGGAACAGAAACACCATCAACAGCTACTACAACTGCTGCTCCACCAACACCTACATCACCAGAAATTTCTACCACTGCTGTTACTGCTGAAACACCATCCACAGAATCACCACCTCCCATAGGAACAGAAACACCATCAACAGCTACTACAACTGCTGTTCCACCAACACCTATATCACCTGAAATTACAACTGCTGTTACTGCTGAAACACCATCTACAGAAACACCACCTCCCATAGGAACAGAAACACCATCAACAGCTACTACAACTGCTGTTCCACCAACACCTACATTACCTGTAATTACTACTGCTGTTACTGCTGAAACACCATCTACAGAATCACCACCTCCAATAGGAACAGAAACGCCATCAACAGCTACTACAACTGCTGTTCCACCAACACCTACAGTACCTGTAATTACTACTGCTGTTACTGCTGAAACACCATCTACAGAAACACCACCTCCAGTACGAACAGAAACACCATCAACAGCTACTACAACTGCTGTTCCACCGACACCTACAGCACCACAAATTTCTACTACTGCAGTTACTGCTGAAACACCATCCACAGAAACACCACCTCCCATAGGAACAGAAACACCATCAACAGCTACTACAACTGCTGTACCACCAACACCTATATCACCTGAAATTACTACTGCTGTTACTGCTGAAACACCATCTACAGAAACACCACTTCCCATAGGAACAGAAACACCATCAACAGCTACTACAACTGCTGTTCCACCAACACCTACATTACCTGTAATTACTACTGCTGTTACTGCTGAAACACCATCTACAGAATCACCACCTCCCATAGGAACAGAAACGCCATCAACAGCTACTACAACTGCTGTTCCACCAACACCTACATCACCAGAAATTTCTACCACTGCTGTTACTGCCGAAACACCATCCACAGAAACACCACCTCCCATAGGAACAGAAACACCACCTCCAGTACGAACAGAAACACCATCAACAGCTACTACAACTGCTGTTCCACCGACACCTACAGCACCACAAATTTCTACTACTGCTGTTACTGCTGAAACACCATCCACAGAAACACCACCTCCCATAAGAACAGAAACACCACCTCCAGTACGAACAGAAACACCATCAACAGCTACTACAACTGCTGTTCCACCAACACCTACAGCACCACAAATTTCTACTACTGCTGTTACTGCTGAAACACCATCCACAGAAACACCACCTCCCATAGGAACAGAAACACCACCTCCGGTACGAACAGAAACACCATCAACAGCTACTACAACTGCTGTTCCACCGACACCTACAGCACCACAAATTTCTACTACTGCTGTTACTGCTGAAACACCATCCACAGAAACACCACCTCCCATAGGAACAGAAACACCACCTCCGGTACGAACAGAAACACCATCAACAGCTACTACAACTGCTGTTCCACCGACACCTACAGCACCACAAATTTCTACTACTGCTGTTACTGCTGAAACACCATCCACAGAAACACCACCTCCCATAGGAACAGAAACACCACCTCCAGTACGAACAGAAACACCATCAACAGCTACTACAACTGCTGTTCCACCAACACCTACATTACCTGTAATTACTACTGCTGTTACTGCTGAAACACCATCTACAGAATCACCACCTCCCATAGGAACAGAAACGCCATCAACAGCTACTACAACTGCTGTTCCACCAACACCTACATCACCAGAAATTTCTACCACTGCTGTTACTGCTGAAACACCATCCACAGAATCACCACCTCCCATAGGAACAGAAACACCATCAACAGCTACAACAACTGCTATTCCACCAACACCTACATTACCTGTAATTACTACTGCTGTTACTGCTGAAACACCATCTACAGAATCACCACCTCTCATAGGAACAGAAACGCCATCAACAGCTACTACAACTGCTGTTCCACCAACACCTACATCACCAGAAATTTCTACCACTGCTGTTACTGCTGAAACACCATCCACAGAATCACCACCTCCCATAGGAACAGAAACACCACCTCCAGTACGAACAGAAACACCATCAACAGCTACTACAACTGCTGTTCCACCAACACCTACATTACCTGTAATTACTACTGCTGTTACTGCTGAAACACCATCTACAGAATCACCACCTCCCATAGGAACAGAAACGCCATCAACAGCTACTACAACTGCTGTTCCACCAACACCTACATTACCTGTAATTACTACTGCTGTTACTGCTGAAACACCATCTACAGAATCACCACCTCCCATAGGAACAGAAACGCCATCAACAGCTACTACAACTGCTGTTCCACCAACACCTACATCACCAGAAATTTCTACCACTGCTGTTACTGCTGAAACACCATCCACAGAATCACCACCTCCCATAGGAACAGAAACACCATCAACAGCTACTACAACTGCTGTTCCACCAACACCTACAGTACCTGTAATTACTACTGCTGTTACTGCTGAAACACCATCTACAGAATCACCACCTCCCATAGGAACAGAAACGCCATCAACAGCTACTACAACTGCTGTTCCACCAACACCTACATCACCAGAAATTTCTACCACTGCTGTTACTGCTGAAACACCATCCACAGAATCACCACCTCCCATAGGAACAGAAACACCATCAACAGCTACTACAACTGCTGTTCCACCAACACCTACATTACCTGTAATTACTACTGCTGTTACCGCTGAAACACCATCTACAGAAACACCACCTCCCATAGGAACAGAAACACCACCTCCAGTACGAACAGAAACACCATCAACAGTTACTACAACTGCTGTTCCACCGACACCTACAGCACCACAAATTTCTACTACTGCTGTTACTGCTGAAACACCATCCACAGAAACACCACCTCCCATAGGAACAGAAACACCACCTCCAGTACGAACAGAAACACCATCAACAGCTACTACAACTGCTGTTCCACCGACACCTACAGCACCACAAATTTCTACTACAGCTGTTACTGCTGAAACACCATCCACAGAAACACCACCTCCCATAGGAACAGAAACACCATCAACAGCTACTACAACTGCTGTTCCACCGACACCTACAGCACCACAAATTTCTACTACTGCTGTTACTGCTGAAACACCATCCACAGAAACACCACCTCCCATAGGAACAGAAACACCACCTCCAGTACGAACAGAAACACCATCAACAGCTACTACAACTGCTGTTCCACCAACACCTACATTACCTGTAATTACTACTGCTGTTACTGCTGAAACACCATCTACAGAAACACCGCCTCCCATAGGAACAGAAACACCATCAACAGCTACTACAACTGCTGTTCCACCAACACCTACATCACCAGAAATTTCTACCACTGCTGTTACTGCTGAAACACCATCCACAGAATCACCACCTCCCATTAGAACAGAAACACCATCAACAGCTACTACAACTGCTGTTCCACCAACACCTACAGTACCTGTAATTACTACTGCTGTTACCGCTGAAACACCATCTACAGAAACACCACCTCCAGTACGAACAGAAACACCATCAACAGCTACTACAACTGCTGTACCACCAACACCTACAGTACCTGTAATTACTACTGCTGTTACTGCTGAAACACCATCCACAGAAACACCACCTCCCATAGGAACAGAAACACCACCTCCAGTACGAACAGAAACACCATCAACAGCTACTACAACTGCTGTTCCACCAACACCTACATTACCTGTAATTACTACTGCTGTTACTGCTGAAACACCATCTACAGAATCACCACCTCCCATAGGAACAGAAACGCCATCAACAGCTACTACAACTGCTGTTCCACCAACACCTACATCACCAGAAATTTCTACCACTGCTGTTACTGCTGAAACACCATCCACAGAATCACCACCTCCCATAGGAACAGAAACACCATCAACAGCTACTACAACTGCTGTTCCACCAACACCTACATTACCTGTAATTACTACTGCTGTTACCGCTGAAACACCATCTACAGAAACACCACCTCCCATAGGAACAGAAACACCACCTCCAGTACGAACAGAAACACCATCAACAGCTACTACAACTGCTGTTCCACCAACACCTACATTACCTGTAATTACTACTGCTGTTACTGCTGAAACACCATCTACAGAATCACCACCTCCCATAGGAACAGAAACGCCATCAACAGCTACTACAACTGCTGTTCCACCAACACCTACATTACCTGTAATTACTACTGCTGTTACTGCTGAAACACCATCTACAGAATCACCACCTCCCATAGGAACAGAAACGCCATCAACAGCTACTACAACTGCTGTTCCACCAACACCTACATCACCAGAAATTTCTACCACTGCTGTTACTGCTGAAACACCATCCACAGAATCACCACCTCCCATAGGAACAGAAACACCATCAACAGCTACTACAACTGCTGTTCCACCAACACCTACAGTACCTGTAATTACTACTGCTGTTACTGCTGAAACACCATCTACAGAATCACCACCTCCCATAGGAACAGAAACGCCATCAACAGCTACTACAACTGCTGTTCCACCAACACCTACATCACCAGAAATTTCTACCACTGCTGTTACTGCTGAAACACCATCCACAGAATCACCACCTCCCATAGGAACAGAAACACCATCAACAGCTACTACAACTGCTGTTCCACCAACACCTACATTACCTGTAATTACTACTGCTGTTACCGCTGAAACACCATCTACAGAAACACCACCTCCCATAGGAACAGAAACACCACCTCCAGTACGAACAGAAACACCATCAACAGTTACTACAACTGCTGTTCCACCGACACCTACAGCACCACAAATTTCTACTACTGCTGTTACTGCTGAAACACCATCCACAGAAACACCACCTCCCATAGGAACAGAAACACCACCTCCAGTACGAACAGAAACACCATCAACAGCTACTACAACTGCTGTTCCACCGACACCTACAGCACCACAAATTTCTACTACAGCTGTTACTGCTGAAACACCATCCACAGAAACACCACCTCCCATAGGAACAGAAACACCATCAACAGCTACTACAACTGCTGTTCCACCGACACCTACAGCACCACAAATTTCTACTACTGCTGTTACTGCTGAAACACCATCCACAGAAACACCACCTCCCATAGGAACAGAAACAACACCTCCAGTACGAACAGAAACACCATCAACAGCTACTACAACTGCTGTTCCACCAACACCTACATTACCTGTAATTACTACTGCTGTTACTGCTGAAACACCATCTACAGAAACACCACCTCCCATAGGAACAGAAACACCATCAACAGCTACTACAACTGCTGTTCCACCAACACCTACATCACCAGAAATTTCTACCACTGCTGTTACTGCTGAAACACCATCCACAGAATCACCACCTCCCATTAGAACAGAAACACCATCAACAGCTACTACAACTGCTGTTCCACCAACACCTACAGTACCTGTAATTACTACTGCTGTTACCGCTGAAACACCATCTACAGAAACACCACCTCCAGTACGAACAGAAACACCATCAACAGCTACTACAACTGCTGTACCACCAACACCTACAGTACCTGTAATTACTACTGCTTTTACTGCTGAAACACCATCTACAGAATCACCACCTCCCATAGGAACAGAGACACCATCAACAGCTACTACAACTGCTGTTCCACCAACACCTACATTACCTGTAATTACTACTGCTGTTACTGCTGAAACACCATCTACAGAATCACCACCTCCCATAGGAACAGAAACACCATCAACAGCTACTACAACTGCTGTTCCACCAACACCTACATTACCTGTAATTACTACTGCTGTTACTGCTGAAACACCATCCACAGAAACACCACCTCCCATAGGAACAGAAACACCACCTCCGGTACGAACAGAAACACCATCAACAGCTACTACAACTGCTGTTCCACCGACACCTACAGCGCCACAAATTTCTACTACTGCTGTTACTGCTGAAACACCATCCACAGAAACACCACCTCCCATAGGAACAGAAACACCACCGCCGGTACAAACAGAAACACCATCAACAGCTACTACAACTGCTGTTCCACCGACACCTACAGCACCACAAATTTCTACTACTGCTGTTACTGCTGAAACACCATCCACAGAAACACCACCTCCCATAGGAACAGAAACACCACCTCCAGTACGAACAGAAACGCCATCAACAGCTACTACAACTGCTGTTCCACCAACACCTACAGTACCTGTAATTACTACTGCTGTTACTGCTGAAACACCATCTACAGAAACACCAACTCCCATAGGAACAGAAACACCATCAACAGCTACTACAACTGCTGTTCCACCAACACCTACATTACCTGTAATTACTACTGCTGTTACTGCTGAAACACCATCTACAGAATCACCACCTCCCATAGGAACAGAAACACCATCAACAGCTACTACAACTGCTGTTCCACCAACACCTATATCACCTAAAATTTCTACCACTGCTGTTACTGCTGAAACACCATCCACAGAATCACCACCTCCCATAGGAACAGAAACACCATCAACAGCTACTACAACTGCTGTTCCACCAACACCTACAGTACCTGTAATTACTACTGCTGTTACCACTGAAACACCATCTACAGAATCACGACCTCCCATAGGAACAGAAACACCATCAACAGCTACTACAACTGCTGTTCCACCGACACCTACAGCACCACAAATGTCTACTACTGCTGTTACTGCTGAAACACCATCTACAGAAACACCACCTCCCATAGGAACAGAAACACCACCTCCAGTAAAAACAGAAACACCATCAACAGCTACTACAACTGCTGCTCCACCAACACCTATATCACCTGAAATTACTACTGCTGTTACTGCTGAAACACCATCTACAGAAACACCACCTCCAGTACGAACAGAAACACCATCAACAGCTACTACAACTGCTGTTCCACCAACACCTACATCACCAGAAATTCCTACCACTGCTGTTACTGCTGAAACACCATCCACAGAATCACCACCTCCCATAGGAACAGAAACACCATCAACAGCTACTACAACTGCTGTTCCACCAACACCTATATCACCTGAAATTACTACTGCTGTTACTGCTGAAACACCATCTACAGAAACACCACCTCCCATAGGAACAGAAACGCCATCAACAGCTACTACAACTGCTGTTCCACCAACACCTACATTACCTGTAATTACTACTGCTGTTACTGCTGAAACACCATCTACAGAAACACCACCTCCCATAGGAACAGAAACACCATCAACAGTTACTACAACTGCTGTTCCACCGACACCTACAGCACCACAAATTTCTACTACTGCTGTTACTGCTGAAACACCATCCACAGAAACACCACCTCCCATAGGAACAGAAACACCACCTCCAGTACGAACAGAAACACCATCAACAGCTACTACAACTGCTGTTCCACCGACACCTACAGCACCACAAATTTCTACTACTGCTGTTACTGCTGAAACACCATCCACAGAAACACCACCTCCCATAGGAACAGAAACGCCATCAACAGCTACTACAACTGCTGCTCCACCGACACCTACATTACCTGTAATTACTACTGCTGTTACTGCTGAAACACCATCTACAGAAACACCACCTCCCATAGGAACAGAAACACCATCAACAGCTACTACAACTGCTTTTCCACCAACACCTATATCACCTGAAATTACTACTGCTGTTACTGCTGAAACACCATCTACAGAATCACCGCCTCCCATAGGAACAGAAACACCACCTCCAGTACGAACAGAAACACCATCAGCTACTACAACTGGCGTTCCACCAACACCTACATCACCTAAAATTCCTACCACTGCTATTACTGCTAAAACACCATCTACAGAAACATCACCTCCCATAGGAACAGAAACACCATCAACAGCTACTACAACTGCTGCTCCACCAACACCTATATCACCTAAAATTACTACTGCTGTTACTGCTAAAACACCATCCACAGAAACACCACCTCCCATAGGAACAGAAACACCACCAACTACAACATTTGTTACATCATCAATTTTGACAACAACACCTCCAGTGACACAAAAACCATCAACAATGTTCACAGTGCATACAAAATCAACAACTGAAATGACACAGGTCACATCACCTCAAATTGTCATCACAACGAGCTGTCATTGCACATATGCAAATCAAACATTCCCACCCGGTAAGTAATACACAAATTACAATTTCTCTTTTTTTCATACAGTTTTGTGATTGGATAGTTTGTTAAATCTATGAACAATTGTTAAGCATATCACTAATGCACATTCTAATTATAGAGTCTGTGATCTACAACAAAACTGATAAAGCGGGATGGTGCTACTTTGCGTACTGCAACTCTGATTGTGTTAGTGAAATAACACAGAAACCCTGCCCTCAGACTACTACAGTTCCAGTTTCAACTGTTCCAAATGACTGTACTGATGTCAACAGAAAGGTAAAAAGAATGTTGAAGTACAACTTACATTTTTCAAAAAATGAATTTCAGCTAAATTACAAATGGAACTGAAATAGATCAGTCCATTGTATTAATCTTTGTTCATCAATTCTGTATGACACTTTAACAGGATGGAGAGTCATGGAATGAAGGATGTACCACTAAAAACTGCATAAATGGGAAAGTCATCACAAGCCCTGTACAGTGTGATCCAGCTGATTCTGTCATACCTACATGTGTCAATGGACTTAAACCTGAGAAGGTTTATTATAACAATGGCTGCTGCACTAAGTATGAGTGTCAATGTGAGTTTAAACCATGCACTAGGAAATTGATGTTTTATTAATATTAATCATAATGGTTCTACAAAGCAAATAATTTACATTGTCCTTGGCAATTTATTCTATTTAATTTTGCTTTAACTTTTTTTTCCTGAAATAACAGGTCGATGCAGTGGCTGGGGTGACCCTCATTACAATACTTTTGATGGAACTTATTATGCTTTCCAAGGAAACTGCGACTATGTGTTGGTCCGAGAAATCATTCCAAAATACAATATCAGTGTCCATGTCAAAAACTACTATTGTGATGTTACAAACAATTTTGCTTGCCCTGAGTATGTGATTGTAAAGTACAAATCCTATGAAATCAAGCTATCAAGTAACAGTAAAGAAATGCAGGTGAGTGTCACGACTATGTAAGCCGTAATTCAAATACTCTTGAAAGACAAGCTCTGAAATATATTGACTTAAGAAAATGACAACTTAACACATTTTCAATGCTAATATGACTTAACACTAGGGCTGGGTTGAAAATATTGATTTCCCCAATGACAAACCCCAACTTAAATTTTTAGTGTGCTGTTTTCAGTTGATGCATGAACAAAACTTTACTAAATTATTTGTAGTATGCCTCCCATCCATTAAATCACAATAAGCTTTGTGCTTTGTTACTTTTGATAGGAAACAAAGTCATATCAATTTTATTACAAAATTCAAACAATGAATACCATTTTGCTGCTCTTTAATGTGGAGCAACAGATTACTTCAGGTCAAGCAAAGCGGCATCGCAAAGTGCACTTTACTGCTAGTTATAGTAAGGGATAAACATTAAAATCAGAAAGTATGTTGGAAGATGAAACATAGTACAACTTCCTGAAATGTATCATGTCTCAAGGAATCGCTCAGTCAGTGTCTCAGTCAGAAAGACATCAATAAAACAGCTTGTAAACAACGACATCAAATGGCCCGGTTTTTCCTGCCGATGTGTTAATTATGCGCCTGCGATAACTCACAAGTCAGCAGTGTGGTCATTCTTGAAGTGATAATTTGCATGTATGGTGATTAGATTCAATGTTTTTGATTGCTTGCTGGCTGGAACTTGTGAATTGTGAATATTGTGTCAATGCCCAGCCCTACTTAACACTGCTAGAATACCTACACTATCATCTTCCAACATACCTTCTGATGTTAAAGTCTATTCCTTGCTATAACTAGCAGTAAAGTGCACTCCGCGATGCCATTTAGCTTGACCTGAAGTGGCTACAGTAGAACCTACACTAGAAGTGCAAAAATGTAATCTAAGGTTCAATATTCATTACAACTCAAAAACCCTTGTTGCCTACAGGTCTATGTCAATGATGTTGTAAAGGTCCCAACTTTCTTGAATGAAGACTTCAGCATTACCACTTCTGGCATGGCAGTGATTCTGAACATCAATGAAATCAAAGCTGAAATTTTAGTTAGTCATCAAGGCTTTGAGATCAATCTCCCATTCTCCTACTTCCATGGCAATACAGAGGGACAGTGTGGTGAGTACAGTTTGGTGACTTTGTTGCAATAAATATAACCATGATAAACCATATTTCTTCTGCGAGACAACGCAACAACTTCTCAGGTAGAAATATTTAGACAGATTTGGAATATGAAGACTAGAATCTCAAAATTATCTAGAATGTTCTTTTGTAGAATAACTTTGAAATCCTGTTATTATTTTTAGGGGTTTGTGACAATGATGCCACAAATGACTGCAGACGTCCTGATGGAACAATTGACCAATCATGTGAGCAAATGGCAGCATTGTGGGCAGACTCTCCAGGATGTGAAATCCTTCCACCACGTCCAAGCGAACCTACTCATTCCTGCACAGCACAAATCTGCGATGTCATTAAGAGCGAGTAAGAAAAAGCTAACAACAACAATCACAATATCTGCCACTAGCCGCACCAAATAGAATGGCAAAAATAATGACTTTTTTAAACACACCATATGTGGTAGTTGGTAGTTGCGCCCCAAACTCAAGCCATTGGTTGAGCCAAAGTGATTGTGTGTCCACTCAGACCGATTAAACAAATTGCAATTCCATTTGATACCGCAAATAGCACAGAAAATACACACCTTACCTTGAATTAATAATAAAAAATGGCTAACTTTTTTGTTTTTGGTAGTGCTATCAAACATTCCATTGAACCATGCTATGTTTCAGTTTCCATTTTCTCCCTAAACTTCTGTGTTTTGTTCAGTTTGTTCAAGAGCTGTCATGACATCATTCCCTATCAAAGCTACTATGAGGCATGTAAATATGATGTGTGCTACAAAAATGATTCCATGGCCTGTGCCAGTGTGGAGGCCTATGCACAGCAATGTGGCCAGGAGTCTATCTGTGTGGACTGGAGAGGCTCAGCCGACCTCAACGGGCTATGCGGTAAGAGAGCAGAATGAACCCACCATAACACAATGTTGGATCTTTTATCTGATAGTATCCTAAATCTCTTGATTGTCATTGGTTAATAGCATACAAATGTGCCGATCACAAAGTCTACAAGGCATGTGGGCCTAAAGTGGAAAAAACCTGCAGTACAAGGTAACCACTCTCTATAACAATTATATCCAAGTAGAAATATAATACTGTCTAATTGTTCAAACTTTACTGCATTAACACTCTTCATGCCATATGTGCTTGGTTTACAACCAGATACAATGAGATGTTTGTGGAAAACCAAAGCAAAAATGACAATCAAACATTCATGGAAGGTTGTTTCTGTCCCGACAACACATATCTAGTTAGTTCAACAACAGATAAGTGTACACCTACTTGCGGTAAGCAATTTTACTTAATTTACAATATCTATTATATTAATGGGTCTTTCAGTCAAATTTTATTGATGCATTTTGCATTCCCTACATGTAGATTGCATTGGCCCTGATGGAATACCAAGACAGGTATGCATCTTTTAGTAGTAGTAATAGCAGTAAATCAATTGACATGATATTTACTAGGATTGTGAACTTAAATTTAGTCCAGGGGTTCTTAACTCTTACACTTTCCTGTAGAGTTCAGCTTACCAAACTTACCTGCCTATAACTTTATAGCAGGGGTAGACAAAGTTCAGTCCTACAGAGCCGCTGACCTGCAGAATTTAGCTCCAACCCTGAAAAAAAACCTTCAGCTGCCTATAGCCTTAGTAATCCTGAAGAGCTTAATTTGCTTGTTCAGGTGTGTTTGATTAAGGTTGGAGCTAAACTTAGCAGGACAGCGGCTCTCTAGGACCGAACTTGACTACCCCTGCTTTATAGTAATCCTGAACATCTTAATTAGCTTGTCCAGGTGTGTTTGATTAGGGTTGTAACAAAACTCTGCAGGAAAGTGGACATCAAAGGCCAATATTAAGAACCCTACCAAGACATATGACTTTCCATTACAGATTTGCGCAAAACCTTTGCGATATTTTCTAATTGTCGATAAAAACCGATTGTGAAATGACACCGTTTCCATTAACTGATGTTGAGCGACTAAAATGTAATATTTTTCTCTCGCAATAAGTCAATCCAAAAATCATGAAAATACCACTGCACTAGCCATTATTTTTAGTCGAAGGAGACGTAGGCATGTTATCCAAGCATTAATGGCTAGGAAATCCTCTTATACTTAGGAGCGGCCATGTATAAGGTGTTTCTCCTAAATATCTGCTTTGAGGTCTTGATAAATTGTGGCAAAAAACTGTTTCAATTGCAGTTTTGTGAAATATTCCTTTTTTTTTAATTGCCTGGAAAACCACCTCATGCAAGCGTAAATACTTTTTTGTGGTATATGAGAGTTTTTGCGAAATTGACATGTTTACATTGGGCGTATTTTCAGTTCGCAATTTGAAAGGTAATGGAAATGCAGCTATTGAAACATATTGAAACTATCACACTACTGCAAAGCTATTCTGAAATATAAAGATACTTTTCTCATTTAGTCAAAGGTAAAATGGCATTTGAACACAATCAACCACTCGCATCTAACTATTATCACCTTACTTCCTCTCCTGTAGCCTGGAGATACATGGATTGTTAACTGTACAACATACAAGTGCTCCAGTGAGAGCTTTGGTGTTGTCCAAGAGCCTATGAATTGTCCGACCATGAAGCCCTGTGGTCATGGATACAAAAGCGTGATTGAAAACTGCTGTCCAACCTGCGGTAAGTAACCAAGCACAATGACTATCGGAGTGCTAATCAGACTAAATTAAATAAACATGACAACAAAACCAACCTCATGTACTGTCCTAATATGCATGCTAACCAAAAGCCAACTAGCTAATTAGTCATTGTTTTAGGTTGGTGTTTCAGCTTTTCTAAGATCTTGCCAATAATGAACAGTAATTGGATGCAGGGTAATATTAATATAATAAAGGAAATGATTTGAAAAAAATACTGTGAATGTAACTTTTAGTCAAAAAGTTTCCTCGAAAGTGGTGGGGCTTGTGCATGTCTGGCTTCATTCCTATAGAAATTCATAATCCAATTCCTAATGAAAAAAAAAAACAATCTAGTTGAAGAAACTATCCATAATAATTTAAATAAGACTCCCTGCCCCTTCTGCCAATTCAGTGTGTGATACCAGCCTGTGTTCTACGAAATGTGATGTGGGATATGAGTTAGCAGCAGATATACCTGAGAACAGTTGCTGTGCACCCTGTGGTAAGTCTCAAATATCATATCTAGACTAATAATATTAAACTTCAAAGTATTGTTCACATTTAATTTCTTTTTCTACAAAAAGCGTTTGGTATTTATGTGGATTTTGTGTAATCCACAACTAGAAAGGTTATTAAATGAATTACTTTATAGTTGTTCAACTTAATAAAACATTTCTGAATGTATTGTTTTTCTTTTTCAATTCAGTGCCTAAAGACGTCTGTGTATACAATAACTCTGAGTACCAGGTGAGCTGCTGGGTTCATGTGTTTATACTAATTGCATATTATGACATATTACATTATATGCTTTTTTACCATTAAAAAGTTAATATTTATATAAAATCTCTTTTTTAGCCTGGAGTTAAAATCCCTACGGAGCCTTGTTTGGAATGTTACTGTGAAATGGCTAAAGACCCACAGACTGAACTACATGCTGTGAAATGTGTTAATAAAGTCTGTACACCTTGCGCTGAGGTAATAGTTACAATTTATGCTTTATAGATTTGGTTTGATTTACATTAACTTAATACATCATGTCTGAACTTCTAGTAAAGCCTATTTGGACTGTGAGTTTTGATTTCTGAAAGTTACAGTATGTTTTCATAGCAGCCTGCATCATATTATCTCAAAAGATCAAGTAAAAATGGATTCCTTATGATATAACCCCTTTAAATGAAATTCTTTTTGCACTCCAAGGGCTTTGAGCGTGTGGAACAAGAAGGAGAGTGCTGCGGAACATGCAGGCAAAATGCCTGTATTTATACTGCGCCAGACAACACCACACATATTCTCAAAGTACATTTGAAAACATTCTCAAACTTTTCTTCAACCATCTAATTCAATGAACCTTCATAGTTTTTCAGTCCTGATGTTGCCTGTCTTTCTTTTTTCTTTTAGGTTGGAGAAGTGCAAAATTACAAATGTGAGAATGTTACCTGCAGTGAAACTAATGGCTTGTTTGTAACAGAGAAGATCACACCAAAATGCCCTTACTTTAATCCAGATGACTGTGAGCCTGTAAGTCAAATACCTGTATATATATATTATGTTTTATGTTTTTACTTTATGGGTCATTGACGAATAAGTTTTTTAAAAGTGTAAAAAAAAACATAATGGAGATATAATTAATTTTGAAGATTTATTAAGTGTTAACAATTAGATTATGTGGTTTTATAATCTAAATTTGTCACCAAAAAAGTCATTCGGCTTAACCAAAATTTGGTTATACCGAATGACACTTTGGGTTATACCGAATGACGATATTTTAAAACACTGCTAACAGGCTGATATCTAGCTACCTAGCTAGTTAGCTTGCAGGCTTAGCTAGCAAAAGGACAATAAAACATTTTATATTTAGTACAAGTTTTTAAAATATTACCACATTTTCCATGTTTTATAGCGGTTACACCGAATGACCTGATGTTTCGGGACACGCGTATGATCAAGTGAAAACATGATTTTTTCAAATAGTTAAGAGAGTTAGTTACTTTGCTTCACGACCATGTGGTCCTTCACAGGTGTCTGAATGATGTGAAAATCGTCTTTATATATTGGTTACTCTGAATGACATCAATGAAATTAATTTTTCCATTAATAAATTGGCCTTTGGACGGTTAAACCGAATGACCTTTTGACAATCTTTAAAATACCTTTGTATGTAGCAAAATATAATTAAAACCTTTTGGGTTCAATAAAATAGATCTAGTTGTACTACCTTACATACTTTGGATGTCATATCGTTGTTTTTTATTATTATTAAGGCCTTTGGACAAAAAAATGACCCGTCACGTCATTGACCCATATATGCTACAGCAAAATATGTTTAGTATTGTACAAACTGTACTGTAGTATGTTCTTAAAGCTATTTTAACATTTTATTAAACATTTTTATGTCATAATACCAGTGCAATACCCATGTCTTTATACAAATTGTGTTCTCATAAATCATGAAAACAAGCGCACACGCATACACACATATTACATATTACATAACCAATAACTTGTTTATAATAAGCTTCAACATTTTGTATTATGGTTTGGTTACTTTCTACTATTATGCTAAAATGTGTGACTGTTTTTATACAGGGAACTGAGAGATATGATGCAGATGGATGTTGCAAGATCTGTAAGCAACTCTTTAATTATTGTCTATTTATTACCTGCTACCAGTAATGCTTTGAGAAATGATTGTCATCTTTAGCATATTTACAGCAGATCAAATTGTAGATGATAAAGAATTGTAAAATGGTTTCATTGCCATTCTCCCTCAACTGTACTGTACTAAAGATTAAAGAAGAAATCCATCATGAGCATATAAATATTACGTAAAACACAATGGATCAGATGCACTGTTCCTGAGATTGAGTCAGTCGTTTTACCCCCCTCTCTCTCTAACATCTTAGGTGAGCCCAAGTCCTGCATTGTGCTGAAGAACACGACCCATGTGGAAGCAAACGACTGCAAATCCATCTACCCCATAGAAGTGACGTCCTGCAGTGGTCACTGTGGCACCCAATCAATGTAAGAGCACATGCACATCTAACTGATCATGAAAATACTCCATTTTGAATCCTGAGATGACCTTGATTATGCAATCATTTCATAGCTAAAGTCCATTTGAAATTGGAAACATTTATAATTTTAGTCATCATCAGAATGCATCATATGAAATTCCCAATGGATAACATTAAATCCACCAAAAAAAGAAGTAAAATTGGTTACTAACTGTGTTCCACAATGACTTTAACATGAGTTAGCATCATATTTCATACATAAGCATCTAAGATTTGAGAAACTGACAGCACACATTGAATATCTTAGATCACAGCAGATAAATTTGGGACTTTTCCATCTGTAGCATAACTCATAATTACCAAATCACCTAAAAGAAATCAGTGTTTCCTCCATAGTCATCAATACAGCAGTATTTGATTATTAAATGTTGTGTTTGTATGAAAAGAAAAGCTAATAAAAGCATATTCATCTTGGACACCTGCACAGGTATTCAATGGAAAAGAATATCATGATGCACAGATGTTCTTGTTGCCGAGAAGAGAAATTCAGCAGTCGACAGGTGACGCTGAAGTGTGCCGACGACAGCGAGGTCGTTCATGACTACATTCACATTGAGAGCTGCACATGCACTCCAACCAAGTGTGAAGAATAGAAGATCTGAAGACTGGATAAAAGATGCTGATCTTATTCAAAGCTTTTCCTTTGATTATTGCTGATTTGAGCTAAATTTTTAAGTAATAACCTGAACAACAACAATTGAAGTTGTGTTTAGAATAATCTAATAAAAACTAATTGCTAATTAAACTAAATTAAAATGCTTTTATTATAGGGATATGGTTTTCACTTATTTTGAATTGTCTGTAACAGGACTATTTTAATTGTTTCTTTGTTTTCAAGCTTTTTTGCTTTCTTCTATGATATAATAAAAATTCTATATAATTTTAATGAAATGAATGTTCAACGAAATAAAAAGTTAACCTGCAACAAAGTTCATTGCTTTTTGTGTCGGTGAAGTTGTAGTCTCATTCTCAGTTGTGCTTAGAAATGATTTTGACTACTCCAGGCGAAATTGAGAAAAGGTTTAATATCGGTTTAATAGGTTTAAAAAGGTTTAATATCTTAGAAAAGTTAAAATATCAAGCAACTGTAATCATCTATTGTAAATGTGAATTTCCAGATACTTTCCTGCAGTCAGCAAGATGTATACATAAAACTTGTTCTGACGCTTATGTATCCAAATTTCAGCCTCCAAATTGAGTACAATGGCTTCTCAAGAAAGTCCAAGCCAAAAAAAGTCACAACCTATGAACTTATATACAGTTTACACAATACCCCATAATATAACAATCATACAACATATATGTAAACAATGGCTTGACAACATCTTTGTCAACGCTTCAGTCTGTAAGGGTAATACAAATCTATAAGACTATTGTAACAATACAATGTTACAATAGGTTTAACATCGTGTATTGTTTTCTAATAACTGCTCTCATAATTAATAATCAACGACATTTGCGATCCATAAATCAATAGAAAACCAATACATGACACCAACCAATGTCAGACTATGACAGATAAAATAATTGTAAATGAATGGAGAGCCCTCCATCTAAAATCAACTCACCATTTTCCACTCTTATGCGCAAAGTAGTTCATAAATAATATATCGAATCAATATTTTGGCTTCACTTGTTGCCAGCAAGGACTTTTGAAAGGGTGCCTCTAGCGGCACCAAATAGAATTGCAATAAAATTGCAGCGAAAACAGTTACATTGGACTGAGAAAAATTCATTTGGGTATTGTGTAATATTTTAAATCTCCTATTTCAAGAACTTGCTCATTTTATAAATCCACCGCAGTAATAAATGATTTTACAATCAAAAAAATCGATCTTGTAATCACCAAAAACGATTGTGATTGGTCCATTCCATCAATCGCTGAGGAAAGTTACTGATACCACAATCTATGAACAGATATGGATATTAATTTAAACCCAATAATTAACCTTATTAATGCAAATTAATAGGAAAAAGTACTCTGAAAATAGACAGTTAATAGTAAAAAAAAATTAATGATAAAAGCGACTGGGCTGCTAACCCCGCCCATACGGGCCAATCAAATGTACAGAAGCGACATGACGTAATAGGAAGTGTTTCATGCACATACTGGCGGGAGTTTCGGTTGTTATTAAACAAGGTAACGAGTTATTACCGACTGTAAAAGGATATCAAGAAACAGTGCTTCTGAAAGGATCATTTATAAACATAAAATTCGCTTAAACAGGCAAGTGTTTACACTGTAAAGTTAGTCTATAACGTTACACTTTAAACGCGTTTAAAAGTTTCGATTTTAATATGTCTGTTTTATTAAATGCGATCTCAATCTGACAGTTGATGTTCTTTGCTTATTTTCTTATTGATTTTATTTCTATTAGGTTGTCCTAATCCAAATATCGCTTTTAAAAGACAAATGACTTATTTTACAATATTCATATTTGCTATGTTAGCCAACGAGATAAATCTTACAGATATTCTATTGATATGACTATTTATTATATTTATTTATTACATATTTTAATATTTCACATTCACTAATTATAATGAACAGGTATGTATGAATGAATGAATGTATGTGTGCATATGCAATAAAAGCATGAGTTGCTTCATAAATAACCGTGTTCTTGCATTGCACATTTGAGTTATTCTTTTCACATATAAATGGTTATTATTAGTATTTTTCATTGGTTATAACGTCCCTGAACCGCTAAATAACTATAGAAAGCAGAGAATACTGAGGAATAATTAACCCTAAAACGCATTTTCTCGTATTCTCTGATAGTTTTCAGTGGAACACAAAATGAAAATCATTTTTGCAGAGATACAATGGCAGTTCATAAAGTGATTGTGAAATGTGAAGATCAAAAAATGCCATAAAAGCAGATCAAATTCTCTTTTTAGGACGTTGTGTTCCTCTTGTTTTAATTGCATGTGTTTATGTGACCTTATACTCACAGGTCCGGGCACATAGATGTCCAAGATGAAGGTTTCTGTGGATAAGATCATATCATTATCGGAGAGTGATGGTGTAGATGAGCTACAGAAGCATCTCACTTTATTGTCTGATGATCAGGTTTGTGTTTCTGTGTACTGTAGTGAATAGTCTCTATGCAAATTAGTCTCTAATCATGTTATGTACAAGGCATCATCTTTAAATTATGTGCAGATGACTTTTAAATGTTTTTTTGAACTTCTACAGCTCACCACCATGCTTACTAATAGTGCCCTGAAAGGGAAGGATACAGGCGTCCTGATCAAAGCCATATTTAAAGGTAATGACAGTGTTCATTTGATTTCATTTTAAAGTACCAAATACACCTGTGAATAGGGTATTTCTACAATGGTATCATCAAATTGTGTTTGTGTGTGATGTTAGGTTCACCGGTAAGTGTCTCACATGGTGCTAACCGAAGACTGCTTGTGTACAAGCACTGTATTCCACTGTGTGAATCTGGAGACCTGCAGACAGAAGTGGCCTCGGATATCATTGGGCTTCTGATGTTGGAGGTGACTTACTTACCATACCGTACCGTAAGATCTTGGCTGGTAACAGTAGGTTGAATGTTCAAACCCAATATGGGGAGATCGATGGGAATGAATGTGTAATTAAAGTGTTTTCTAGATTATTACTGTTATTATTTGTAAATAATGAATATTTGATGGTTCAAAAACCTGATTTAGAGAGGTTTTTTTCCCTATTGTGACATATATCCGAGAGAAAGGCTTCTGGAACAAGAAAATGTAGGGCGGGACTTGATTTTGTCCATCGGGAACTGATTGGTTGATTGTGGTTTGCTATTGGTGACAGGTTGCTCCACCCTCATGCCAGTAAACACATCATCATCAGAGAAGAGATTTTGCTGCAAGAAAGGAGAAGATATTTTGATTAAAGATTATGAGGGCACATGAATTATAAAAAAAAAATGTGCACGGATAAACTATTTATAATAAATACTGCTATATTCCATAAAAATAAGAGTTATTTAATACTATACCTGTATAATATGGATCTCTTCTGTGCCATAGACACACAGTCTACCTGGTCACGCATTAGCCACGTTAGCATCTCTATATGTGGATGCCATCAAAGTGGGTGAGATGAACAGTGGCAGATCACTGGAACTTTTCCCTACAATCCTAACAGCTCTTGCCGCTACAGAAACATTGGCTTACGGGAAAGGTAAGGTGATATTTGCTAAACCCAAACTTGTGTTAAAAAAGGAAATAACTCTGTAGAGTGAAACAAAAACAACAGTTATATCTGTTCAAACTTCACTTTTTTTTTTTTTGGCTTTAAAGGATTAGTTCACTTTCAAAAAAGAATTTCCTGATAATTTACTCACCCCCATGTCATCCAAGATATCCATGTCCTTCTTTCTTCAGTTGAAAAGAAATGAAGGTTTTTGATGAAAACATTCCAGGATTTTTCTCCTTATAGTGGACTTCAATGGACTCCAAATGGTTGAAGGTCAAAATTACAGTTTCAGTGCAGCTTCAAAGGGCTTCAAACGATACCAGACGAGGAATAAAGGTCTTATCGTGAAACGATCGGTCATTTTTTGATAAAAAGGTAAATGTATATATTTTCTATAAACAAATGATTGCCTTCCAAGTGCTTCCGCCAAAACCGCACTTTCATCTTCTTCAAAAAGCTTACGCTGTATGTCCTACACCTTCCCTATTCTACTTACGGAACGAACGCAGCGCCAGTTTAATTTTTCCGTAAGTAGAATAGGGAAGGTGTAGGACATACAGCGTAAGCTTTTTGAAGAATATGAAAGTGGAACTACTTGGAAGATGATAATTTGTTTATATAAAGCATATACAGTTGTATTTTTTTCGAAAATGACCGATCGATTTGCTAGATCAGACCCTTATTCCTCGTCTGGTATCGTTTGAAGCCCTTTGAAGCTGCACTGAAACTGTAATTTTGACCTTCAACCGTTTGGAGTCCACTGAAGTCCACTATAAGGAGAATAATCCTGGAATGTTTTCATCAAAAACCTTCATTTCTTTTCGACTGAATAAAGAAGGACATAAACATCTTGGATGACATGGGGGTGAGTAAATTATCAGGAAAAGTTTATTTGAAAGGTAACTAATCCTTTAATTTCTTTTGTTTTTAAACTTTTGCTTTTTCAAAAAATTGGCAAATAAAATGTATTTACTGTTCAAAAGTTTGAGGACAGTAAGATTTTTTAATGCTTTTATTCAGTAAATACACATTATATTGATTAATATTTTCAGCAAATACATTTATATTACAAAACATTGATAATAATAAAATATTAAGCACCAAATCAGCATTTTAGAATGATTTCTGAAGGATGTTGAACTCTAAAGACTTTTTATTATTATTATTATTAGATGTTATTATATAGTAGTGTACATACACATTTACTTTTTCATTGACTTCAGGTGAGCTGAGTGGAGATGAATACAAGAAGCAGCTGATCAACAGTCTTTGCTCTAGCAGGTGAAATCAGTGCTTTAATATTGTTTTTCAATAAGTAATCCATAAAGACAAAGTGACAGTGTAAAATCAGAACACAAAAAGCAGACAATTTTCCATCTATAAACTATACTGCACCAACATTTTAGTAACATATCTCCAATTCACGCAGATGGGATCCACAGTGTGTGATACACCTTACGACCATGTTCAGGTATGTCAAAACATACTGGCTAGTTATCAACTTTGTGTCTTGAACGCACACAAAAAACACCATGTCTTTTGTGTCAGGGATGTTCCGTTATCTGCTGAGGAGCTTCAGTTTTTGATTGAGAAGATTCTACGAATGTTCCTCAAGTTGGATCTACAGGAGATTCCACCTCTGGTCTATCAGCTGCTGCTGCTGTCTGCCAAGGTTTGACATCAGTTTATATGTTTTAAAAGCACTTTAAACAGTGTGTCTATATGGTCAGATTCTTATTTTTTCATCAACAGGGCTGTAAGAAGTTAGTTCTAGAGGGAATCATCAGTTACTTCAAGAAGCAAGACCAACTTCAGAAAGAGGAGCAGAGAAATGCAGAGTGAGTATCCAACTTGATCAGATGGTTTTGTTTATTTTGACAGGTCATGTTTATCTATGTATCTGTGTTAGGAGTGAAGATGTGGAGGTGCAGACCATCCCTCAGGATCAGCTGCGACACGTAGAGGGAACCGTCATCCTCCACATAGTGTTTGCCATTCGTCTTGACCATGAGCTCGGCAGGGAGTTTTTTAAAAACCTCAAGGTGAACGTCTGCCTGACTCATGAATAATTACCCACATAACCTTTTCTTTGAGCATCTGTGAGTGCTAGCTGGTTGTCTTCCTCTGTAGGTGGCCCAGAGTGATCCATTGTGTCCCTTCAGTATCGCTCTACTGCTCTCTGTGGCTCGCATCCAACGGTATGAGGAGCAGGTACGTCTGGCTTTCATTCTTCCTCTTTAAACCTAGTGAGCTGTCTACCAAGTAGAGCTGGGCGATGTAGCAAAAAAAAAAATTGGATAATTTTTCATAGATGGATAAATTTTTTGGAGAGGGGTGGCTTCAAAATTGCATCCCCCATTCATTGTCGTTATAAAGCTTGGATGAGCAGGGATATTTTTAAAGGTGCCATCGAACTGAAAATTGAATTTACCTCAGCATAGTTAAATAACAAGAGTTCAGTACATGGAAATGACATACAGTGAGTCTCGAACTCCATTGTTTCCTCCTTTATATAAATCGCATTTGTTTAAAAGACCTCAGAAAAACAGGCGAATCTCAACTGTTATGTAACAGTCGGGGTGTACGCCCCCAATATTTGCATATGCCAGCCCGTGATCTAGGCATTAGACAAGGGCAGAACGTCTGGATGTGCACAGCTGAATCATCAGACTAGGTAAGCAAGCAAGAACAATAGTGAAAAATGGCAGATGGAGCAATAATAACTGACATGATCCATGATATCATGATATTTTTAGTGATATTTGTAAATTGTCTTTCTAAATGTTTCATTAGCATGTTGCTAATGTACTGTTAAATGTGGTTAAAGTTACCATTAGACATGCTGCATGACGAACACTTTGTAAAGATCCATTCTGAGGGTTATATTAGCTGTGTGAACTTTGTTTATGCAGTGATAGAGTAGAGAGCTCGGGAGGGGGCGGAGAGCACGCGATTTAAAGGGGCCGCAGCCTGAATCGGCGCATTTCTAATTATGCCTCAAAATAGGCAGTTAAAAAAATTAATTAAACAAAATCTATGGGGTATTTTGAGCTGAAACTTCACAGACACATTCAGGGGACACCTTAGACTTATATTACATCGTGTAAAAAAAACGTTCGATGGCACCTTTAAATATATTTCCCATTGTGTTTGTCTGAAAGAAGATAGTCATATACACTTAGGATGGCTTGAGGTTGATTAAATCATGGGATCATTTTCATTTTTGGGTGCACTAACCCTTTAATATTACCCATAATGCATAGGTATTTGAGTTCCTGAAGAGTGCCATCACAAAGAACTTTAAGGATGATCAAATTCAGCACAGCTCGAAGTTTCTGCAGGAACTGCTGCCTCAGTGTAACAGCGTCTCCAACATGATTCTGGACACCGTCAAAAACAGGTCTGGTTAAACTGCAGTGCTTTTTTGTCCCTTCATTTATTTAGTAGTATTGTTCAGTGTGTCATGTCTTCATCTGCAGTGTGTTTGGCTGGGATCATGTCACTCAAGGTCTGGTGCAACTGGGATTTATACTTATGGACTCATTTGGGCCTAAAGCTGGAGCGTTTGGGAAGGTCACAGAAGGAACATCCACCACTAAAACGCCAAACCAGCAAGCATGTCGACTTGGTGGACAAGTTCTTCTTGAGAGCTTCAAGGTACAGTATAGTTGTCAACCAATGTTTTTCCACTTGTAATACAAATCATGCTCCATATATGGCAAATATGTGACAAGAAGCTGAATCTTTGTGTTTTCTTTTTGTACAGATGCATGAACCAATCAGAGGAGAGATCCTAGAACAAGTCTTGAACCGATTGGTGACTAAAACAGCTTCACCTGTCACCCATTTCATTGGTTAGGAGTTGTTTTTTTGCTTTTTCATTCAAGTTTGCTGATGGTTTCATTTATATCTAAAAAATTTTGTTCTTTTTGCCCTGACCACAGACCTTCTTTCCAGCATTGTGATGTCTGCTCCCATGATCCTTTTGGAATCTTCCTCTAAGGTCACAGAAACATTTGATCAGCTCTCCTACTTGCCCCTCAGCACTGTACAGGGGCTCCTCAAAGCTGTGCAGGTAACATCTCAATCCACATGATAATAAAGAGAACCTGTTATACTTTTTTATATTTTCAGCTTTGTTTAGTGTGTAATGTTGCTGTTTGAGCATAAAAAAAATGTTCTGTAAAGTTACAAAGTCACTTAAAACGGAGTTATTCTCTGTATCACCTCCATCGTAATCTTGAGTTTTCTTCTGGAAACAAACACATTTAAATAATTCCCTCCCACACTGCGCTTTTTTGGAAGGCTTCAAGACTTTGTAAAAGGGCATAATATGGCTTTTTTATTAAGTATGAGTCACATGATCAGCTGTGTGATGCGTTTAATGTGTCCTCTGCTCAGCCCCTGCTCAAAGTGAGCATGTCTATGAAGGATGCCCTGATCCTGGTCCTCCGGAAGGCCATGTTCTCCAGGTACAGTTAGGAACATCAACACATCCAGATGTATTTTCCTCTGTGCTGAATGATGACTTAAAGTACTAAAGGATCTTCTTCTCTCTGAAGTCATTTAGATGGCAGGAAGTCAGCAGTGGCGGGCTTCCTGTTGCTACTGAAGAACTTCCGTATTCTGGGGAGTTTAGCTTCCAGCCAGGCCAGTCAGGCCATTACATCCAGCCAGGTAAAAACTATAAACATCTGCTTAAAGTTCACCCAAAAATGACATTAATTACTCATCCTCATGACGTTCAGAACACATTAAGATATTTTTTATTAAATCTGACAGCATTCCATTGACAGCTATGCGAATCTCAAAATAAATATCTATTTTTCATAGTGTACATAATGTTGTGATGCCTAAATTCACTTGCATTGAACATTTTTGAATGTGTTTGTTAGTAGGGCTGCATGATTAATCAAAATAAAACTGAAATGGTGAAAATTGTAAATTGTACTGTAAAGTAAAATAATTATTTTTTTCTGAAGTACTCTGGTTACAGTGAAATATTACAATAATAATAATAATTATGTCTTGTTTTAAAATGTTTTTAGTATAAGTAAAATAATATTTTATAGTCATATTGATATATATTATACAAATTGCGCAGCCCTACAAACAAGCACAGGAAACCAGGAGGGGAAAAACACATTTAAAATTGAAATTAATTTAGAAAAATAACTAGATTTGTATAATTTAATTAGAATTGTAATTATCATTAATAATAAATATGCTAGTTTGTGGAGATGCAACAATAAGCAGCCAATAAAAAGAAGTCTACATTTATTTAATTTCTAGTCATTTGAATATGTTCTAATAGTGCTAAGTTATGACATGACGGTGGTCCCTTTGCTATACACTATTAACACCTCTGAATTCCCCCTCAGGAAGCAGTCAACTTTCTATTGGTCTACATAATGCTATTACATTGTGACGTCGATTCAACACCAGCCAATCCGGTTTAAGAATCCTCTAACTGTGTGAACGTAACCGATTTCCATTGCAGGTCCAGGCGGACGTCCACTCGCGCTATAACACTGCTGCTAATGAAGCCTTCTGCCTGGAGATCCTGAGCAGTCTACGCCGGTGCCTTAACCAGCAGGCTGACGTCCGGCTCATGCTTTATGAAGTCTGACCCTCTCATTTCCCATTTACAAATAAAGGAGTAAAAGGATATTCAGTGATCCTCTCTGTTTGTCATCTGTGATGTACTGAGAAAGTGATTTGTTTGATTTTGAAGGGCTTCCACGATGTCCTTCGTCGTAACTCTCAGCTTGCAAGTTCCATCATGCAGACCCTCCTGTCACAAGTGTGTATCATCCTTTATCAAATCAACTCTTATGCCTTCCTTCCTTATGTACTGATCCAATTGTGTTTACCAGTTGAAGCGATACTTTGAACCGGAGCAAGATCTGCTTCCGCCTCTCAAGCTGGAGTCGTGTATCAGCGCACATGGAGATCAGGTGTTCCTCCAGGAGCCTCTGGTACTGATGCCATGCCTCGATCACATTGATGTGCTGCACTTGAACATGTATGAAACTTCAGGTCATGTATGTTTCTCCAGGCCCACCTGCTCTGCTGCACGGTTCACTGCCTGCTGTGGAACCAGAATGTACAGTCGGGATGCAGTGTGAGCGATGATGATTATGATGAAGATGAGGAGGGCGGAGTCCAAAGTGAACTGCACACTATACTAGAAAGCATAACGAAGCGCATGATTAAAAGCGAACTGGAGGATTTTGAGTTGGTATGTCATAATGAATGTCTAATGTAGCTGAAAATATCAAACAATTCAAATTATTTACTTAGATAATACAGTTTATTCAGCAAGGATGCATTAAATTGCTCATGTAAAGACATGTTACAAAAGTTTTAATTTCAAATAAGTTCATAATTCCCCCCCCCCCCCAAAAAAAAAAGTATCACAGTTTACACAAAAACATTAAACAGAACTACATTTTTGCCGTTTTCATGTTTCATTTTCTGCGTCTCAGGATAAGTGTGCTGAATTTTCCACGAGTTCTAGTGTTGGAGTAAAGAACAGCATCTACGCCGTGTTGGTGATGGGGCTGAACGAGGTTCTCATGGAGTACAACTTCATCACTGCTAATTACAAGTGTGTGTTTGTGAAAGCCTCGTTTCTGAATACTTTTAAATCAGGCATGACATGTTAGATGTGTTTAACATATTCTGTGGTGCACATGCTGAGCAGTAAGAACCATTTTGAGGACATTCTGGAGCTGTTCAAGCGCTATCATAAGGTGTCTGAGATCCTGAGGGAGCGGGCAGGGAAGGGCCGCCTCACGTCGTCCAGCAAAACCCCTCGCAGTTTGCTGTCTCTAGGATTCATCTCCATGTTACTCACTGCTCTCTTCAGGTAGTTTTGTAATGTTATAAATGTCACTTTTGAACAATTTAATGCATACTTGCTGAAAAAAAGTATGAATTTCTTTTAGAGACAGCACTCAGAGCCGTGAGGAGAGCTTGTCTGTGTTGCGTTCCAGTGGAGACTTCCTGCGGTACTGTGTGAGTGTGGCTCTGCAGAAGATCCAGCAGCTGGAGGAGACCGGACACACAGACGGACCGGAGGGACAGAGCCCTGACAAGACCTTCCGCCACCTCTGTGACATCACCAGGTGATTGGGCAACACATTTTATTATGGAAGCAACTGGACTTAAAGGATTAGTTGACTTCAGAATTAAAATTTCCTGATAATTTACTCACCACCATGTCGTCCAAGATGTTTGTCTTTCTTTCTTCAGTCGAAAAGAAATTAAGGTTTTTGAGGAAAACATTTCATATAGTGGACTTCAATGGGGACCAACGGGTTGAAGGTCAAAATTACAGTTTCAGTGCCGCTTTAAACGATGCCAGACGAGGAATAAGGGTCTTATCTAGTGAAATGATTGGTCATTTTCTAAAAAAAAAATAAAAATGTATATAATTTTAATCACAAATGCTCATTTTGCACTAGCTCTGCGATGCGCCACGCATTACGTAATCACATTGGAAAGGTCACGTGTGATGTAATTGGAAGGTCGGGTGAAAAACTCCCATCTCATTTTCTCCTCCAACTTCAAAATCAATTGTTTTACCTTTTTTTTTTTTTTTTGTAAAGGGCGTTTGACTTAGTCTTTGCATGTTTGCTTTGTAAACACTTGCTCGGTACTTCCGCTTACGTCATGCGTGACCTTTTCAACATGATTACGTAATGGGTGGAGCAGTGCAAGATGAGTATTTGTGGTTAAAGTATATGCTTTTTTTTATTTTTTTTTAGAAAATGACCAATCGTTTCGCTAGATAAGACCCTTAATCCTCGGCTGGGGTCATGAAGCTGCACTGAAACTGCACTTTGGACCTTCAACCCATTGGTCCCTGTTGAAATCCACTATATGGAGAAAAATCCTGGAATATTTTCCTCAAAAACCTTAATTCTTTTCAACTGAAAAAAGAAAAACATCTTAATTCATTAAGAGAATAAAAAAAAGAAGAAAAAAAAAAAGGTGATTAATTAATAAATTATTTATAATAAATACTGCAAAATTCCATAAAAAATAAGAATCATCCATTTGGATTTCATAGTGACTTTAAATACCTCATTAAAAGCTTAATGTGTTTAGTGCTTGAAAGAAGCTGAATTTCTGGTTTCCCTGCATGCAGTGTGCTAATGTGGCGCTACACCAACGTGCCGTCCACCGTTGAGGATGCTGGGAAGAAGGAGAAGGGCCAGAGTGTATCGTTACTATGTCTGGAGGGTCTGCTGCGAGTCTTCACCACAGTGCTACAGCGATACCCGACACGCATGAGCAACTTCCTGTCTTCTCTTGGTGGGCGTCTTAGCATTCCTGTGACTTCTGAATAATAGTTTTGTAAGTTTATGCTGTTTTAATGAAACAGAATCTGTCTTAAAGATGTTTCAGGGGAAGCAGAGGGAGAGGCAGAGGGCGAGGGGTCTGATCTGACAGCGCAAACGGCTTTCTACATCCGCCAGTTTCAGGTACCAGCTTCCTTTTCAAACCCAGAATAAACACAATGTTCCATTTGCTCAAATCAGTTCATATTAACCGTAAGAGAAAGTTAGAGACAAAACACAAACCAGCAGGTGTTGTAAGTTGATCTTTTGTGTCCAGCGAGCGCTGATGAACCAGCTCAGTGGGGGAGAGGAGGAGTTCAACAGTAAAGAAGCTCAGTTATTGGTCAGCATCCTCAGCGTTCTGTCACGACAGCTCAGTCCCTCCTCTCAGCAGGTAACTCTTCAACACACTCATTCAGTGGCAGTATTGGTGGTCAGGAATCTCAATGCATCTTCTTTTTGTTTTTATGTGCAGTTTACGCAAATGCTCACCTGGACTGTGAAAATTTGTAAGGAAACCAACTTCGGTAAGTGATCCATGTTCAGAGATAATGATAAAACATTTATTATGGGCAGCTAGGATGGTTTTAAACAATTATGCATCCAACATTTTCTCGCAAGAATTAAAATATAGATATATCTCAATTATTTCTGCCTTTCATTTGGGATAAAAACAATACTTTTAACCATTTTATAGCAAAAGAACCATTATTTTGCTAAGTATATTGAAAATATTTAACAAAAACAGTAAAAAGAAGGTATGTTTTTAATATTGTTTTTCACTAATTTAACAAAAATAAAGACATTTTTCCATTTTCTCTTGTTTACCAATATACAAAATGCACTACTGTTCAAAAGTTTGCAGCCAGTAATTTTTTTTAAGAAATTACGTAATACTTTTATTTTGCAAGGATGCATTGAATTGATCAAAAGTGACCGTAAATACATTTATAACATTACAAACTATTTCAGTTTCCTACGGAAGAGGATTAGGGGCCAAGCAATAATAAAAAAATAAAACCATCTCGAGATTAAAGTTGTTAAATTACGAGAAAAAACTCGTTCAATTTCAAGAAAAAAGTCAAGATAAAATGTTGAGAATAAAGTCATTAAATTATGAGAAAAAAGTCGTTAAATTACGAGAACAAATTCGTTAAATTATGAGAACAAATGTCATTAAATTGAGAAAAAAGTTAAATTATGAGAACAAATTCGTAATTTAACGTAATTTGACTTTTTTCTCATAATTTAATGACTTTATTCTCAACATTTTATCGACTTTTTTCTCGAAATTTAACAACATTTCTCATAATTTAACGAATTTGTTTTCGTAATTTAACGACTTTTTTCTCGTAATTTAACGAGTTTATTATCAACATTTTATCTTGACTTTTTTCTCAAAATGTAACAACTTTAATCTCGAGATGGTTTTATTTTTTATTATTGCTTGGCCCTAATCCTCTTGCGTAGTTTCCATTTAGAAAAGAAAATATCACTGATTCCACACAAATATTAAGCAAATATTTAACATAAATATTTCTTTAGCAGCAAATCAGCATATTAGAATGATTTCTGAAGGATCATGTGACACTGAAAATTTAGATTTACCATCAAAGGAATGAATTCAATTTAAAAATATTTACAAGTAGAATAGTTATTTTAAATTGTATTAGTATTTCACAAATTAATTTTATGAAACAAATTAATTTTGAATTAGAGTTTTGAAGGAACCAATTAGAGATTATGAAACTTGTCTAATAACACAGTTTTCAGGAAATGTGAATATCCAATAGAAAGCTTGTTAAAGTCATCACAATATTCACAATGCTGCTTAATCTTATATCACCATCTTAATTTTGTATTCATTCCAACCCTCTTTCACCACATTCTCTCTTCCAGAGGACATCTCTCTCACTAAGGGCTTGCTGTCCCTGCTCTTCAACCTGCATGTCCTGCATAAAAGCCCAGTGTCTCTGCTCTGGGAGATGTGCCAGGACATACACAGCCAGCTGGGAGACATCGACCAGGTACTGTCGCCTCTGTTAAAATGAATGAAATCTCTCTAGTGCGCTCAGGTCTTTCTCAAATCAGCAAAACAGTGTTCAAAAACAACTGGAGACTTTACGTTTGATCTTGCGTCACTAGAACAGTCATGTCTGTTTCTGAACAGGACGTAGAGGTGGAGAAACAGTCTCATTTTGCCATCATCAGCATGAAAACGGCTGCATCCACCACGGTAAGAACGGACACACTTCAGAAACAAAGTTTTAAATCTTCATACCTGTTAAAAGAGCCTACCGTCTGCCTCTTTTCCTTCCCAGCTTCTAGTCTCGTCTCAGGTTGGAAAGGTGCTGGATGAAGTAGACTGGTTGATCGCCAAGAAGAAAGGCCAGATAGGCTCAGACAGAACCATTTCAGGTAAAACGCACCAAACATCTTGTCTTTTTTCCTGGAAGGCTTCCAACACACCTGCCTACAAGTTGCTTGCAATCCTGAAGACCTTGATTAGCTTGCTCAGGTGTGTTTAATTAGGATTATAGCCTTCCAGGATCAGGACTGGATTCCCCTAGTGCTCCTGGAGGGCCACTGTCCTCCAGAGTTTATCGCCATCTCATCTCAACACACTAGCTTGGAAGTTTCTAGTATGCTTAGTAAGTTGCTGAATTCAGAATTGAATACTAGCAATATAACGATATAGTATATATGCTAGTACCTGGTTCCAAATCCAACACTTGACTAGCTGGTTCAGGTGTGTTTAATTGGGGTTAGAGATAAACTAGACACCCCTGATCTAGGATAAAGAGCATTAACTTCCTGTATGTGCATTAGGAAATACCCAGCAGCCACTAGGCCAGCAGGACCCGATCGAGAAGGCCATCACGGTTCAGTTAGGCACACTGCTGACGGCTCTGCATGAGCTGGTTCAGACCGCTTTGCCCACGGGACCCTGCACGGACACCCTAATGAGAGAGCTCAGCCGAACCTACAGCATCCTCACTACACTTACCAAATATGTGAGTCTCTTCCTGATTTACTAATATGATTCATAATCTTTATTATGGTCTAGGGAATCTTTATAGCTCAAGAACTTCACACAAAAAAGTAAAAGTGCTGCACATAAAATTAAAGTAATACAAAAAAACCCACTTTTTTTTTATTTTTCAGTATATTCAGCTGTGTGCGACTCAACCTGGCCAGCTCCCCGCACGTGTGGAGAAACTGGTAAGATTCTTTAGAGTTACAGAGGGTGGCAAGAAATAAACCGTTTAAAGGCTGGTTCACACTGTGTGATTTTGGCCACGATTTGGTCGTCTGAGACAAATTTTCCAAATCCTAAAAGATTCCTATAATCCTAGGCTAAAATCTGTTGTCTTTGATCGCTAGTTTGACATGTTCACAGACAGCTGGTTAATGACCGTTGCGATCAAATTTTACCTCCAACGAAATTCTGGCAGTGTCAGAAGATTTGGCGCACAATCCTTCAGTGTGACTTCTCCTACGATGAACATCAAATTGTCTTCATTTTTCAAAACAAGCCGTGATCAAAATTAATGATAGAGATGTCGTTGTTAGCCAGCATTTCAGTCCTGTGTGTAACGCAGCTCACTGTCATCGAATGTGTATGTTTTGACGATGTAAAACTCCGGACAAGTTTTCATGCACGCGTGTCGTGCATTCTGACATTAATGACAGCTGAGATCCCACAGTGTGACATGAGGATCATGTTCGTACAGTCTGACAAGTAACCATCGTAAAGGACTACTATATATCGCACAGTGTGAACCCAGCTTAAGCGTGATATTGAAATGATCTGTATCATATGACGTGTTAATAAAGTCGAGTGTTTAAATCCTGAATCTGATTTCCAGTGGATTAAACTACTGAGACTAGATACTGATGATAATAATGTTTCTTGAGCAGCAAATCAGCATATTAGAATGATTTCTGAAGGATCATGTGACAATGAAGACTGGAGTAATGATGCTGAAAATTCAGCTTTGATCACAGGAATAAATTACTTTGTCAAATATATTTAAATAGAAAATGGTATTTTAAATTGTAATAATATTTCACAATATTACTGTATTTACAGTATTTTTGATACAGCCTAGGTGAGCATGAGAGACTTTAGATACATTTAAAAAATCTTGCCATTGACAATTATGACAGTTACAACATTTATCTTGAAATGTTGCAAATATGTAAAATTTTCTGTTTCTCAATGTTTATACCTTTTATTTGGGATAAAAGAAACCTTTGAACCATTTCATACCAAAGGAACCATCATTTGGTCCAAACAGCCATTATTACTAAGTAGATTAAAAATCTTTAACATAAAAACTAAAACACAGTGAGATAAAAATCATATTTGAGGCGTTTTTTTTTTTTTTTTTTGTAGATCCAGATTCAACCTGAGACATCCTAAACTGTCATTTAACCAAAATGCTATTATTTTTTAAAAGGGTCCTTGATTATGATTTCACTTGTTTAACTTTAGTTAGTGTGTAATGTTGCAGTTTGAGCTTAAACAACATCTGCAAAGTTACGATGCTCAAAGTTCAATGCAAAGGGAGATATTTTCTCTTTAAGGACTACAACAATGGCTGGTAGGGACTACACTGAGCTTCTTCCCGGGTTAATGACATCACAAACCCCAACATTTACATAAACTCTTACCCCAAGAACACACAACAAAGGGGGTGAGGCCATGATGGGCTGCTTTAGAGAGGAAGAGTTGTTGTTGTCATTTTATGTCGGACTGCTTCACAAACGAGGGTCAATTCAATGCTGGATTTGCACAAAAGATTAACATGACGGCACATGCTAGTCGATGAGTTGAATCACTCCACAGCAACTACATAAATTTATCCACTAACCAATCAGAAATGTCATTGTAACTTCTTCCTGAGTCTCTCCATCAGTGTCGACTCCGGTTTGAACAATGTAAGGCTGAACACCGTTACTGACAATCCTCATTTTGTCTGCGTGAGATTCTCCAGCTTTGTTGTTGAGCAACTGAAGCGTGAGCTGTTAAAGCTCCGCCCTCTTCTGGAAAGCGGCTGGGAGCAGCAGCTCATTTGATTTAAAGGGACACACACAAAAACAATTCAGACACATTCTGAGGACACCAGAGACTTATGAAAAGAGTCTCATCTTGTGAAAAGGCGCATTATAGGTTCCCTTTAAATTACTAAATAAACTCACAAACATCTCATGTTTTCAGGTGAAGCTGTCAGGGTCTCATCTCACTCCTCAGTGTTACTGTTTCATCACGTATGTACAGGTATGTGCCTATAAATGGGTCCATTTCTGTTTGATGTTTTTAACCTTCACCACAGTGTCTTAGCATATTATTATTATTATTATTATTATTATTAAATGTCTCATACAGAGTGGAGAGCTGACGGCTGGAGGCCCGGAAAAGTTGAAGAAGAAGAAAAAAGAAGATGACGCAGTAGCAGCTGCTTCAGTGAGAACTATTTAAATTTATTAAATAAGTTACTTTTTTTTAATTAAAATATTTTGGTAACAATTTAGGACTTGGAGTGCAACATCTACTTGAAAATGTTTTGTGCATCTGATGTGATTTCAGGCTAAAGTTCTTCGGGAGACCAAAGCCATCCCGAACCTCATTTTCAACATTGAACAGTATGAGAAGTTTCTCATTCTTCTTTCCAAGAAATCCAAGGTAAAGTCTCTTAAGTTTTTGCCCATATGCACAGCATATAAATGTCTCTGAAACATTGAGGCACATCTGTGAATGTCTTTACACAGGTCAATCTGATGCAGTACATGAAGCTGAGCACTTCCAGAGACTTCCGAATCAATGCTGCCACGCTGGAAGCTGCACTGCAGGAACAGCAGCAGGATGAAAGCCAACAGGTGTGTCTTTGTTTAAACATGTTCTTTCTCCGACAGAATTCTGGGATTGGTTTCTTAATCTTCAATGGTATCTTTCTTTCCTTAGACTGAAGCTTCTCAGCCTTCAGAGGAAAGTCAAGCACCAAAGAAAAAGAGGAGGAAGCAGTGAAAGCAGTCCTTCTTTTGCACTTTTTTCACCCCCATTCATTCATTTCTTCGAAGAACACCACACTTTTTGGAGTTCACACTAGGGATGGCCATTAATGTGTTGAGACGGTCCACATGACCTGCGTTTATTCTTTTCATGCCACAGGTATTACTTTAACTTTGCAGCTTGTAATTTTAATTTGGCCAAAGACCCTTTGGTGATCTTTATAATCTGATAAATGTCCAACGCCTCACCTGTTGATATAAAACACTTTGTTCACGGTAGCACATTGACAATATTTAAAGTACCTGCCTAACTCTTGCTAAATGAATGCATTGGGGACTTAATACAAGTGATTTAGACTTAATGAGTTATTGATGTTCACAAAATGCTGCTATAATCTTAATAAACAAATGTCCACATGTGAATTTCTTAAGGAACCGTTCAGCCAAAAATATTTGCTCATTTGCTCACCTTCATGTTACCTATACAACTTTTCTGTAGAATTAAAAATGTATTTAGACTTTTTCCCCATACAATGTTCTGATATTTGTTCTGTGCAACACAGAAGAATTCCCCAAAAAAATCATTCAATTATTATGAGAAACTTAGTTTTACATGCATGCAAAGTCAAAAAACACTATTGAAGGGGAAGTCCAAAACAAAATTAGGAACCTTTAAAATAGCATAATGGGGCACTTTAAGGCTTAGTCTTACCTTGTAGTAACCCGTATCTCCGCTCCACTCCTGTGGGATTGGATGGAGTCACGCAGTCCATAGTCACCTCCTTCCGTAAGCACGTATCAATGTCCACCGCACTGAAGAAAGCCACTGACTGCGGCAGATCCATCATTCCCAGTTTATAGGTAAACATGCACCTGAGAATGGAGAGAAATATTCAAGCATGGATAATGCCGCATGTAACCGGAATCAAAGGTTGTTCTTCACCTGGTGAGCAGGTTGGTGATCTGTAGGGCCAGCGCAGCTCTGTAGCGATCTTCGCTCGCCACCAGGTAGCGCACCTCATCGTGAATACTGATGCAGAAGCGCCCGTCAATGTCGTGCTCCTCGAACAGCCAGCGCATGGCCACCAGCATCAGATGGAGATAGTCCACCGCTGAACTCTGAACCACCCAGTTGACTCTGCTGGTGATGAACTGAAGCATAATAGAACTGTCATGAATTAAATGGAAACTAAATTAACTAAAACCATGAAAACTATGGCTTATGTGAACAATTATGATATTACCCATGATTCTGCAGAGAAATCACCAATCTTACATTTTATAAGTTTATTAATTGCTTATAAAGTGTTGCCTAGTTAATTCATTATCTTCATGTCATTACAGAAACATCAATTTAGAGGTATAAATGATACAAAATTTATGAAAACCTTAAGTGTTCCCTCACCTCATCCTGAACAGCAGACGGTTCCAGAGCTCTGGATATCCTGCAGCCCAGCACTGGAGTGGCTGGTTCCTCAGAGTGGGCGATACTTTCCAGCTTATTGAACATCTCTGATTCTGTCCCGGCCGTCCACACGCGCTTCCCTGTGAGATTCCACTTCCTCTTGCTCCCCCTTGTGGTACTTCAAGGATCAAAACAAAAGTATAACATGCAGATTTATCTAACATAGACTTTCATCAAATGTCTTGAGTCGTAGCCGGGGAAGTCAGCAGACCTTTGAGATGCCAGTTTTGAGATTTTACGCAAATCCTGGAGTGAGACGGTGCCATCCTCATCCCTTTCCACCTTTACATCCAACTTCTTTACCAACCATTCCCCTTCCTCTGACAAGTGATATCTGCACATAATAAATGTGACATCTAATTTATATATTATTATTATTATTATTATTATTAAATTTATATTTAAATAATATTTTAAACAATACAATCAGAATATAATGCTATGTAATATTTAGTACAATTTTATTTTTTATAATTTAAATAATTTAATAGTTTTTGATACTATTATTTAAAAAAAGTATATATTATGTATTTAAAAAAAAAAAAGATATTTGAAATAATGTAATTTAAATCAATTGTATATTTTACTTCTTTAAAGGTAAAAAATAAAAATTGCCAACCTGCGCAGTCCTTTGGTAAGTGCGTACATCTGCCGAGCTTTCCTGGCTGCTTCCTGTTGGCTCAGTTTGTGATTGAACTGCATGAGCAGTCGCTCTGCAAACGGCTGGCCGGCTCCATAAATCCGTCCGTAGTTGAAGACCTTGGCGTGTTCGCGGCTGATGCCCACAGCATCTGCAGTACGGCTGTGCAGATCCGTGCCCTGACTTTTCTTTCCCTGGAGCGTCATCCATCCAAATGCTGTGCATCCTGGAAATCAGCGATTAGGAATGATTAGTTCCATAGAAGCATCATGAATTGCCAAGGAATTTGCCACTTGCATTCAAATAGCTAGGAAACAGCTTCTGGAATACCATGTATTCCTGCAAAGTGCGCTTCGCCCAGCATGGCAGCGATCCACAGCTCTTGAGAATCCACATCTGCTCCCACCAGGTGATAACCAGGAGGCACCTGCACCATGGCCTTCAGCTCACTGCCTACACGATCTTTCTGCAAACAAACACGCACTGCTTAGC